>NC_057810.1:211146189-211446189 GCF_018294505.1 Triticum aestivum | reverse complement strand
TCAAGATGGACCAGTCAAAGAAGGAGTTCTTGCCTGAGTTGTAAGGTACGAAGTTAAGACTTAAAGCTCGACCACGGCAGAATAGAGAGAAAGGACGAAGGTCGTCCCCTATGCTTAAGACGTAGGCTCTTCAGTATGCTATGCTGTGTACCGCACCTGAAGTGTGCCTTGCCATGAGTCAGTCAAGGGGTACAAGAGTGATCCAAGAATGGCTCACAGGACAGCGGTCAAAGTTATCCTTAGTAACTAGTGGACTAAGGAATTTTCTCGATTATGGAGGTGGTAAAAGAGTTCGTCGTAAAGGTTACGACGATGCAAGCTTGACACCTATCCGGATAGCTCTGAGTAGAGAGACCGGATACATATAATGGAGCAATAATTTAGAATAGCTCCAAGTAGAACAGTTGTTTGGAATAGCTCCAAATAGAGCGTGGTAGCTGCATCTAGGAGATGACATAGAGATTTGTAAAGCACACACGGATCTGAAAGGTTCAGACCCGTTGACTAAAACCTCTCTCACAAGCAACATGATCAAACATAAAACTCATTGAGTGTTAATCACATAGTGATGTGAACTAGACTACTGACTCTAGTAAACTCTTGGGTATTAGTCACATGGCGATGTGACCTGTGAGTGTTAATCACATGGCGATGTGAACTAGATTATTGACTCTAGTGCAAGTGGGAGACTGTTGGAAATATGCCCTAGAGGCAATAATAAAAGTATTATTATTATATTTCCTTGTTCATGATAATTGTCTTTTATTCATGCTATAACTGTATTATCCGGAAATCGTAATACACGTGTGAATACATAGACCACAATATGTCCCTAGTGAGCCTCTAGTTGACTAGCTCGTTGTGATCAACAGATAGTCATGGTTTCCTGGCTATGGACATTGGATGTCGTTGATAACGGGATCACATCATTAGGAGAATGATGTGATGGACAAGACCCAATCCTAAGACTAGCACAAAAGATCGTGTAGTTCATTTGCTAGAGCTTTGCCAATGTCAAGTATCTCTTCCTTCGACCATGAGAGCGTGTAACTCCTGGATACCGTAGGAGTGCTTTGGGTGTATCAAACGTCACAACGTAACTGGGTGACTATAAAGGTGCACTACAGGTATCTCCGAAAGTATCTATTGTTTTATGCGGATCGAGACTGGGATTTGTCACTCCGTGTAAACGGAGAGGTATCTCTGGGCCCACTCGGTAGGACATCATCATATGCGCAATGTGACCAAGGAGTTGATCACGGGATGATGTGTTACGGAACGAGTAAAGTGACTTGCCGGTAACGAGATTGAACAAGGTATTGGATACCGACGATCGAATCTCGGGCAAGTAACATACCGATAGACAAAGGGAATTGAATACGGGATTGATTAAGTCCTTGACATCGTGGTTCATCCGATGAGATCATCGTGGAACATGTGGGAGCCATCATGGGTATCCAGATCCCGCTGTTGGTTATTGACCGGAGAACGTCTCGGTCATGTCTACATGTCTCCCGAACCCGTAGGGTCTACACACTTAAGGTTCGATGACGCTAGGGTTATAAAGGAAGTTTGTATGTGGTTACCGAATGTTGTTCGGAGTCCCGGATGAGATCCCGGACGTCACGAGGAGTTCCGGAATGGTCCGGAGGTAAAGATTTATATATGGGAAGTCCTATTTTGGCCACCGGAAAATGTTCGGGATTTTTCGGTATTGTACCGGGAAGGTTCTAGAAGGTTCCGGAGTGGGGCCCACCTGCATGGGGGGACCCACATGGACGTGGGTAGTGGGGGCAAGGCCCCACACCCCTGGTCAAGGCGCACCAAGATCCCCCCTTAGAAGGAATAAGATCATATCCCGAAGGGATAAGATCAAGATCCCTAAAAAGGGGGGATAACAATCGGTGGGGAAGGAAATAATGAGATTTCTTTCCTCCCACCTTGGCCAACGCCCCAATGGACTTGGAGGGCAAGAAACCAGCCCCTCCACCCCTATATATAGTGGGGAGGCGCATGGGAGCTATACACGAAGTTCTGGCATAGCCCTACCTCTCTTCCTACTCCTCCTCTCCCATGGTGCTTGGCGAAGCCCTGCTGGATTGCCACGCTCCTCCACCACCACCACGCCGTTGGCTTCTGTTGGATGGAGTCTTCCTCAACCTCTCCCTCTCTCCTTGCTGGATCAAGGCGTGGGAGACGTCACCGGGCTGTACGTGTGTTGAACGCGGAGGTGCCTTCCATTCGGCACTAGGATCATCGGTGATTTGAATCACGACGAGTACGACTCCATCAACCCCGTTCACTTGAACGCTTCCGCTTAGCGATCTACAAGGGTATGTAGATGCACTCTCTTTCTACTCGTTGCTGGTCTCTCCATAGATAGATCTTGGTGACACATAGGAAAATTTTGAATTTCTGCTACGTTCCCCAACAATGTCGTGGGTCGAGAAAAGTGAAGGCTGAGCAGCGCTCGACGACGAAGGGCGAGCACTCATCAGCGGCACCGCAAAGGATACAGTAGGCCGAGTGACACTGTCCCCCTCCACAACCAACGTCTCGGGTGCTGACACGTCCTGAGTCACCTTGCCAGCAGATGCTTTCCTATTTCTCCTCTGCATCAGTGGTTCCTCGTCATCGTCGTCAGGAAGGTCAATAACAACGTTAGGTGGAGCTGCAGAAAAGAGTCAAAGTTAAAGACAAAGGTCCAACCGACTGAAGACGGAACTACAAAAGTCGTACCAGGTTTTGAAGTGATAGCATCTTCCATTTCGTGATCTTCAGGTCTGGTCGAGGTATCAGAAGTAGCAGCACTGCAATTCCAGAAGTCAGTCGGTCAGCCTACAAATCGACCAAGAATAAATCCAGGTGAAACAAAAAAACTCAAGTTACACCATTACCCTGAGATAGTGGGGATCACCATCTTCATCTTCGGCAAGACCTTCGTCGGTTTCGACGGCGCCACTCGAGATTGCTTCGAAGCTTTCTCAGTCGGCACCAGAGAAGTCGTCCGAGGACGCCTGGTCGACTGCGCGACAGGCACAACCCCCTTACCACGCTCAGCTGCAGGGTCATGGACAAGCTTCTAGCGTCTTTCGGAACAGGGAGGTGCAGCTTCCTCCTCCTCCTCCTCTTCCTCCTCATTAGAGTCGTCATCTTCATCGTCGTCATCCCCATCCGAATCCCACTCCTCCGGGCTTTCACCCCCACTTCCTTCCTCCTCCTCAGTCGGTGCCTGCGCCCCATTGGGCATCGAGTACAATTCAGTGGTGGCCTGACAAACAACGAAACAAGACAAAGGTTAATCGACCGATTGGCAGTGAAACAAAGTGAATGAAACAGGATCACCACCGGGAGTAAGTGGTCATACCGTGTCTGGTTGATAAGATTGGTCGAGTGGTGGGATCCTCCTAGCCCCACGAGGGTTATCTTTGTTCCCCGTGATGGCAGACATCCACCTCTCCAGTGTGGCGTTGTCGACCTCCTCTGGGTGGACCCGAGTGGTGTCCTCGGTACCAGAGTACAACCACATCGGGTGACCTCGATACTGGAGCGGTTGAATGCGCCGTCGAAGAAAAACCTCCAAAAGATCCATGCCAGTGACACCGTCGCGAATGAGTTGAACTGCATGCTCCACCAACATTTTAACCTGAGCCTTTTCTTCCGGAAGTACCTTCAGGGAAGATGGCTTGTTCACTCGGTCCATGGAGAACGGAGGGAGACTAGTCGACTGCCCCGGCGTCGACTCGTCTTGGCAGTAGAACCATGTCGACTGCCACCCTCTAACCGACTCGGGAAGGGTCATGGCTGGAAAAGCACTCTTACTCCTCATTTGGATCCCAAGCCCCCCACACATCTGGATAACCTTGGTCCTCTCATCATTCGGGCTCGCCTTTTTCACTGTTTGAGAGCGACAAGTGAATATGTGCTTAAAGAGACTCTAGTGCGGCCGACAACCCAGGAAGTTTTCGCACAGAGACACGAAAGCGGCGAGGTAGGCAATGGAATTGGGAGTGAAATGGTGGAGTTGTGCCCCAAAGAAGTTCTGAAACCCTCGGAAGAAAAGATTCGGTGGCAGAGAGAATCCGCGATCTACATGAGTGGCTAAGAGAACACACTCACCCTCCAACGGCTGCGGTTGCCACTCGGTCCACGGAAGTCTTGCTGACCCATGGGAGATCAGTCCCTCATTGGCCAGATCATCGAGATCCTTCTGGGTGATGGTCGAGCGGATCCAATCTCCTTGGACCCAACCTTGCGGCAGGCGGGACCGCGATGAAGATCCACCCCGACTGGTCGCTCTCCCCTTTGCTTTCGCTGTCGCCGTAGCCTTCTTCGCTCACTCCAAGGCCACCGTCTTCTCCTTCACCATCGTCGCAGGCGAGGCGTGCGAGGAGTGGATGGGCGGAGGAAAAAGCGGGCGCAGTGGGCGAGGTTGAGGAAAGTGGAGAGGGGAATGGAGACGCACTGTTCAAAAAAAAACCGCCCGGCACCTTATATAAGGACACTTCTGAGTGGCTGACAGGTAGGCCCGGGCGATCCTGTCAAATCCCGAAACAGTCGCACGCGCGATACGTGGCAAAAAAGGCGGCGCGGAAATCGAGGTGTCTTCGCCTAATCCCATCCGAGTACCGCGGTCCTCTCCGCTTCGCGCGCTTCCCAAAATTCAGATCCCATTAAATCCGCTAACAGCAGAGCAATCTGTCAGACGGTAGATTCCCTACGATCCATCGCTCGGAAGTCCACCAAGTTCAAAAGTTCACTCGACAGAGGAAAAGAATGGATCAAGGCGACTGAAAGAAAAGTTGATGCCATCGCTAAAAAAGGTCATTGATCCATAATGTGACATACTCAGGACACGGAAAACAGGTCGGAAAAATTATCAACTCCTTCCTCACTCAAACCTCGATCCATTCGGGGACTAATGATGAAGTCATGTACCTAGGGTAGGGTCATGTACTTGTCTAAAGTACCCTACCCAAGGACATCTTTAGAAGAAGCTGTCTTCCAGTCGACCAAGAGGGATTCCATTCGAAGAACTCGAAGACACTCGACCATGAAGATTCACTCGACCACTAGGAGATCAAGAGCCACTCTGTATCCAAACGGTCTGTGATTAAGTAGTCTTTATAGCCATAATGACACTTTATGTAAGGCGTTACAGGTAACGCCTGGCCTTAATGTACTTTAAACCCTCCGCTGCGTGGGCTGGCTGGGGTCCTGGCAGACACTATATAAGCCACCCCCTCCACTGGTAGAAGGGTTCGCACCCCTGTAACTCATACACTTATAATCCAGTCGACCGCCTCCGGGCTCAGAGACATAGGGCTGTTACTTCCTCCGAGAAGGGCCTGAACTCGTAAATCTCTTGTGTATACAACTCCTCCATAGCTAGGATCTTGCCTCTCCATACCTACCCCCCATTATACTGTCAGTCTTAGTACCACGACACCGGCGACAGTGGTGGTTCTGGTGGAGGCGGCAAGGACGCCCCCCTCTCCCTCTTCTCACCTATCCCCATACTATCTGCCAAGTGTGACAATGGTAAACTAATAATACTAACGCTAATTCATAGTCCAACAGTATATCACATGCATATGTATATATATAGCCCGTCTATTCTACTAACATTAGCCGAATAATATTCTGCTAACGCTTCTGAACCTCCTGCGGAAACTAAGCGAACTGCACTGCTAGCAAAATAAACTGTAGTACGAGTAGAAAAAGTTGCACGTGATTTTCGGTACTATTTTCGATCCAATTTTTTAACTGTTTGTCAGAATGAGGTATGTGATATACCCTTGGATTATGAATTATGTGCAACTTTGCCATGTTGAACAATTTTTTAGATTCCTCACGGATTAAGAGCAGTTTCGGAAATGGTGCAGCACCCAATGAGTGGCAGCGAGCGTTTTTTTCATGATTTTTTAAACCACTCATTGTAATGATGCAAATGATACGTCGTTGGAAAGATATCGATTGATGAGGCGCAACTTTTTGATGTAGAACACACTCTCTAATTCCTTATAGTTTAAGAGCAGTTTTAAATTTACTAAAATGCGGACACTTAGTTTTTCACGGATCCAAAATAGATGGAGTGAACTTCACCAGACGAGAAAACACACTGCAATGTCGATAGAGGGAACTGCATGCAGTTTTTTCCGTACTGTTTTTGCTATAATTTTTGAATCGTTTGTCGAAACGAGGTGTGTGATACGCCACAGTTGGAGTAACTACACCGGATCATAGGAAACATCTATAGGTTACCATTGTTAAGGCTCGCTAAGCTTTTAACGGTTTAAAAGTTATTAAAAATATTATATAAATAGTGCATCATGACTCCAGTGTAATAAGTTGATCCAAGAAAGGGATTGTGAAAATATGCATTCATGTGTCATCGGCAAAAAAACAATCATTTCAGCTCATTGCGACATAAATAGATACTGAAGTATGTGTTTCTTTTTATCGAGGACACATACAGTCATATTTTTTCAATCCCTTCTGAACTGCATACTCAATGCAAGTGCGCGACATTTTCGAAGCAAAAGTAGTGCAATGTTGGAATGGGAGAAATGCTCGTCGCAAAAGAAAAACTACATGCAATTTTTGGTGCTGTTTTCGATCCAATTTTTTAAATGTTTATCGCAACGAGGCAATGGGTATACCGTCAGAAAGCTCTGTATTAGGCGCAACTTCATCATGTTGAACACTTCGAGATTCCCCATGGTTTAATAGCAGTTTTAAAAATTGTCCAACGCCCAACGAGTGGCAGCAAGCGTATTTTCGTGATTTTTTTCAAATCGCTCGCTAAAATGATGCAAACAGTACGCCATTGGAAATATATTAACGAGGTGCAACTTTTTAATGTAGAATACCCTCCATAATTCCTTACGGTTTAAGAGCAGTCTCAAATTTACGGAAACGTGGACACTATGTTTTCTAGCAGACCCAAAATTGACAAAGTGAACTGCATCAGACAAGATACTGCACGGCAATGTCGACGAAGGGGACTGCAAGCATTTTTTGGTACTATTTTTGCTGTAATTTTTTAACCGTTTGTCAGAACGAGATGTGTGATACCACTAGTAGAAAAACACCTAATAGTCCCAGTTCGTAAGGGCCTTTAGTCCCGGTTCATGAACCGGGCCTAATGGGTCGTTACTAATACCTCCACCCATTAGTCCCGTTTCAAACACGAACCGGGACAAATGTGCCTCCACGTGGCCGGTCCGCCGAGCCCAGTCAGGGGGCCTTTGGTCCCGGTTGGTGGCACCAACCGGGACCAAAAGTCCATGTTTTTTTGAAAAGTGGCTGCTTTAGGGGTTTTGGAGGTTATTTTTAGGTTGTTATTATAGCTAGCTAATAGAGAGAAGTGTCCTCTCTTATATCTTCGTCCTTGGTTTACCCGCTGATATAATAACTCATGCATGCTCGCATCATACATCATCATATATAATAACAAGTTCTACTAATCATGCATCATCATACAACTTCTACTCGTTATTAATAATAAGTCATACGATCATCATCCTCATAGTCATCGAACCCAACCCTACATAATTGTTCTTAGCACATGATCATCAGTATCAGGTAGGACCTAAACACCCTTAAGGTAAAATAGCATAAAACAATATATATCCTGACTCTCCATTATGAAGAATGGCGATCATCCTGTCTCCAATTCTTGCCCTTCGCTGCTTTTTGCTTCCAAGAAGCTCCTTACGACTGTCCATACATTTTTTCCATTCTTTGATTGTCATGTCTCCACTTCTTTTAGAAACCCGGTATGGACAGGTGAGATTCGTAGGAAGACTTGGTTGTATGTTCAAAACATGAAGGGTACTGTGCGTATACATCAGATGAGGCACACAATCATTCGGGATTATCTGTTGAAAACATAGTAATAACTTCATAGTTAGAAATGATGTACTAGTTTTAGAAGTGTGCAAAAAAATACACGGATGTCGTAATAGTAAAAAATCTTACCAGGGTATCTCCATGGTAGTTACCGTAGTTCAACACGTGCACTAGTGGCATGTATTGACCATAATGTTGAGGAGTTTGATTGTAGATATTGTAATTCTCAAGATCAGTACAAAATGCAACCAGATGATTTTTCTCCTGATAAGTTAATTCGGAGCCTTCGGTGTAGTAGGTTCTGTCTACCATCTTCCGCACATTCTTTAAAGACTGAAAATAAGCTGTCAATGGAAATAAGTTGTCAACTATTTTGAAATAAACAATATAAATTACTTAATAACTATGTTAAGCTCACATGGGGGAAGAATTGGAGGTGTATCCACAAGGACCCAAATCGAAGGTCTCTCTTGCTCGATTGTAGGATCACCAAGATCCATGGTGACAAGCATACCCTTATCAAGACCATACATCTTGCAAAGTGCTTCCCAATTTTTGCAACCAAAATGGGTTACACTCTGAGCATTGTACAACTTTACTTGAAAATCCACACCATGATGGGTACTTAGGATAAATTTTTTGGTTTCGAAACTTTCATGGTCTTCAAAACCCATCCTCTCCAAGACATAGCGTCTTGCAAAGCATGGGATAAGCTAGTCGAATTGGAAAAGATGAAAAATACACGTTAAAATAGTTGAAGTCGTGCTTAATTATGAAAAAACTATTGTCGTCGTTGCGTACCGTATGAACATCGCAGGTCTCCTCGAGCTTAATGCTGAAGCGCTGATCTTCGTCCAGCTCAATGAACCTGTCGCAGATACCTCGGTCATTGTGGCACCAGTCGCACTCCCCTGGGCGGTTTTCATCGTCCGATGAGTACGACATTTCCGGCCTATGTTCATAATTCAAATATTAAACTAGATCATTATTATTAATCACGGGTTGACTATCGGTGATGTACGTAGCTCCTCCTTTCATTCCCGGGTGCATTATTATACCAAATTGTCTAGCACACGGGAATGAAGGAGAACTTATCCAATATGAGCATTCAATAAGCAAAACCAAATCATAAAATAAGCAAAACCAAATCATAAAATAAAGTAGTATTCAAATTAGCATGCATTCAATAATTGTAAGCAAAAGTACATCATCTCTTGGTGTCCGTACATCGTTGAATATTATCACTAATACAACTAGAACCGTAGCGCCCGACGGGTATCGACGCGGGCGGTGGACACTCAAAGATAAGGAACCATCACAGGATCATAGCTCCAGTGAGATCCCTGAAGAACCTGTCAGGTATTGTCGAACCTGCCCTCCAATGCAACCATGTAGCGACGGACGTGCTCGTCCTCCTCGCTGACACGGTGACGTACCACCTCCGCGGTGTCCGGAAGCCTCAGCACCATCACTGGCCCACGCGACCGCCACCAAACAAGGATCGGGTCAACAACGGGCTGCCTCCTCACCAACCTACGTCCCCCGGAAGATAGCACCTCCCAATACCAGCCCGGCGGAGCCCGGTTCCAAACATGGCCCTAATCAAGCAGGCCTCCACCACCGAGTCGACGATGACGAGGATGCGGGATAGGCATCGCCGACGTCGATGCGGGAACTACTTCTATATATAGTTAAATAAAGTAGTTTTATTAATTAAATCAACTATCTAGTTCAACTACTACTAAGCACTTACTATAAATAAATAAAGTAGCACTTACTATAAATAAATAAAGTAGCAATTACTACAAACTACTTCTATATATAGTTAAATAAAGTAGTTTTATTAATTAAATCAACTATCTAGTTCAACTATACTAAGCACTTACTATAAATAAATAAAGTAGTACTTACTATAAATAAATAAAGTAGCACTTACTATAAATAAATAAAGTAGCACTTACTACAAACTACTTCTATATATAGTTAAATAAAGTAGTTTTATTAATTAAATCAACTATCTAGTTCAACTATACTAAACACTTACTATAAATAAATAAAGTAGTACTTACTAAAAACAAAGTAGCACTTACTATATAGTACTTACTAAAAATAAACTAGTATTTTTCTAACGAACTCATATTTTTCTAACAATCTAAATATCACCAAAAAAATCTATTAACAATAATATCACCAAACATACTATGAACAAATTAATAGAAAAAAAATCTATTAACAAAAAAAATCTAACACAATATGAACAAATTAATTACACCAAAAAAATCTATTAACAGAAAAAAAAATCTAACACAATATGAACAAATTAATTACATAATCTAAATTAACATACTATGAACTACATATCTAAATTACTACACATCTAAGTTGCTCACGACGAGGTCGACGGCGACGGCGATGGCGAGGTGCGGCGCGGGGCGGCGACGGTGTCGGGGCGGGGCGGGGCGGGGCGGGGCGGCGACATCGGGGCGGCAGGGCGTGGCGGCGACGGCGTCGGGGCGGGGCGGCGACGGCGTCGGGGCGGGTCGGCGATGGCGAGGTGGCGGCAGGCGACGGCGCGCAGCGTCGGGAGATCGAGGGGGAGGAGAGATCGAAGTGGGGATGCGGTTCTGAAATTTTCCTTATATAGCAAAGTCTTTGGTCCCGGTTCGTGGCTCCAACCGGGACCAATGAACCCTTTAGTCCCGGTTGGTAGCACCAACTGGGACCAAAGGCCTCTTTTCAGCAGCCCAAAGGGCGGGAAGCAAAGGGCTTTGGTCCCAGTTGGTGCCACCAACCGGGACTAAAGGGTGGGCATTGGTCCCGGTTGGAGCCACAAACCGGGACCAATGACCGTGTGCTGGCACGGTGCGACACGAAAGTTTAGTCCCACCTCGCTAGCTGAGAGGGGCGCGAAGTGCTTTATAAGCCCCACTGCCGCTCCCCTCTCGAGCTCCTCTCCACTGCAGGCTTACGGGCCTACTTACTACTGCTTTGTCTGCTAGTCCTACTGGGCCACCTACGGGCCTGAATCCTGGCCCATGGTGGGTTTCTAGTCGTATCCAGGCCGTGGGGGCCCAGTAGGAGGCACTTTTTTTCTTTACTTATTTATTTTATGCAGTTGTTTTTTTAGTCCCACCTCGCCAAGCGAGAGGCACTCGCGGCTGTTTATAAGTCCTGAGTGAAGAGACGATGAAGAAGAGGCTCAATGCTCACCTGCACGTTGGTTCGCTTCAAGCCTTGAGGAATAGGGTAGACTGCACGGAGCTATATGCAGTGCAGTTTACACTATTCCGAAAGGCTTGGAGCGAATTAACTAGCATTGCGCCTCTTTTTTATTTTTAATGACTTATTACAACTCAGAAATAAATAGAAAAGAATAAATATAGCAGAAAAGAAAAAAAACAATATAAAAAACTACTCAGAAATAAATAGAAGAAAAAATAGTTGTGATTAACTTTACTAAAATCTTTTTTATTTTTAATGACTTATTACAACTCAGAAATAAATAGAAAAAATAAATATAGCAAAAAAGAAAAAAAACTATATAAAAAACTACTCAGAAATAAATAGAAGAAAAAATAGTTGTGATTAACTTTACTAAAATCGTTTTTATTTTTAATGACTTATTACAACTCAGAAATAAATAGAAAAAAATAAATATAGCAGAAAAGAAAAAAAACTATATAAAAAACTACTCAGAAATAAATAGAAGAAAAAATAGTTGTGATTAACTTTACTAAAATCTTTTTTATTTTTAATGACTTATTACAACTCAGAAATAAATAGAAAAAATATAGCAGAAAAGAAAAAAAATTATATAAAAAACTACTCAGAAATAAATAGAAGAAAAAATAGTTGTGATTAACTTTACTAAAATCTTTTTTATTTTTAATGACTTATTACAACTCAGAAGTAAATAAAAAATAAATATAGCAGAAAAGAAAAAAAACTATATAAAAAACTACTCAGAAATGAGCATAGATGCGCTTATAGAGAAAATTCAACCTAAATTCATAATAAATTTCTACTAACTTTAGAGAAATTCAGTATGAATTTAGGTCAAATTTCCTGTATAAGGGCATCTATTTTCATTTCAAGTGGAGCTCAATAAGGCAGAGAGGGAGGGGCTTATAAACCGGTGTGAGCCCCCTTCGGTTGGCGAGGTGGGACTAAACTCTGGCCGCAACGAGGACCAACACTTTAGTCCCGGTTGGTGGTATGAACTGGGACCAATGGTGGTGGGCCAGGACCAAGGCACATTAGTCCCGGTTCGTCCCACCAACCGGGACCAAAAGGTCCAGACGAACCGGGACCAATGACCCACATGGCCCGGCCGGCCCCCGGGGCTCACGAACCGGGTCCAGTGCCCCCATTGGTCCCGATTCTGGATTGAATCGGGACTAATGGGCTGACCCGGCCTAGACCAATGCCCCCTTTTCTACTAGTGTACGTCGTTGGAAAGCTATGGACTAGACACAACTTATCCATGTACAATACATTTTGAGATTCCTCACGATTTTAAATTAATTTTAAAAATGGTGCGGCACCCAACGAGTGGCAGCGAGCGTTTTTTCGTGATTTTTCCAAACCCCTCATCGGAATGATGCACATGATACGTTGTTGGAAAGATATCGATGAGACACAACCTTTTCATGTAGAACACCTTTCTAATTTCTTACGGTCTAAGAGCAGTTTTGATCTTACTGAAATGCGGGCACTTTGTTTTTTCGTGGATCCAAAATGCATCATCAGATGGACGACCGCACTACTTCAGACGGAAAACCGCACTACATCCGATTGGCAAGAGAATTGCATTCCTTTTTTCTAACCTTTTGATGAACGATAAAGACCATAGAGACGAGAACAAGTGAACCACAACATTATTGAAAAGTGAACCATGTTACTCTTTTTGTTATTTCCCTAACATTTCCACACTTCACGTTGGGCCCAAGTGAACATCATCATTCTAGAAAATGAACCATGGTACCTCTCTTTTTTTACATTTTTTCTCATGCATTCTGCACTACAGGGGTCAAGAGTAGTAAACTGCAAAAACTGCATGTTTTTTTACATCATCTCCACTACAAGAGGTTTTACATCATCTCTAGTGCCTTCTTGTTCTCTTAAACAAATTTCCAAAGTGAACTACATAGATCGCAATGAGTTACCATTTTTCGTCCCTGGAAATTTGGAACAGAAAAAAACTCTTTTTTGGAACTACAATAAAACAAAAGTGAACTACGATGCAGCCGCAGCAGGGGCATCCTGGTGGTTGTTCACACACCGCAACTACACATTAGCTTTTTAAGTAAACTTACATCTGCGCCCCTGAAAAGCAACACAAAACATCCTAAAAACTTTTTTCTATCTTTGTGTAAGTGAAGGTCCATTCCCAATTATGCGAGTGTGCCCCCGAGACATTTTGAGTGAACTGTGAATAGTAGGTAGCTATTTCAATGTTAAATTCATAACAAAATTTTATCTAGGTCCCTAGAAAGAGCAAAATCAACCTCCAAAGAAATAAGAACTACAATATGGTCCTGGGCGCACTGCACTGTGTAGTGGGCGACATCGATGACGACCAAAACAGACTACAGCATGGAGGGACCATCGACAACGAACTGCATTGGGGTAGTGGGCATTGGCGGTGATTTGCAGATTGCGGAGGAGAGAGCTGCATGCGGGGGTTGCCCTGATGAACTGCTTCAGTTGTAGGGGAGCGGGGGCGGCCAGAGCAGGCGCTGGATCCTAGCGAGAAGGAGGAGTAGCCTGTCGGCACGCATGTCGCTATTGAGAATACCACGACGATGACTTGTGGTGTGGCTGCCACGGTCATTGCAGTCAAGCACTGGCACGCGCACCCGTAGAGGAGGGGTGGGGAGAAGGTCGGGTAGATTCTGACGTCAAGCACGACGCAGGGTGTGGCCAAATCCATGGTCAGCGACCTCACTTTCTGTGGTCTCTGATGCCCACCAATGTGACGGGGACTAGATTCGGCAAGGGCACATGGCAGCCGAGATTCGGTGGCACAGGTTGGCGGTGCCGGCTCTCATGAGGTGGCCGCGCAGGCCCTGGGGGTGAAGACGGCAGGTAGGCCCTGAGGCAAGATTTGTCACTGCCTGGGGTGCGGGTTGTTGATGGTGTCGGGTCTATCACCGATTGTGCACAGGGTGGCATGGGAGGTTGGATCCTTTGTCGGCCAGGCGCGGCGGTGGCTCGCCGGGGCAGAGGGGTAGGTGAAGGTATCGACGAGGCAGGGGTAGGGGGTGCCACGGGTTTGGGTAGGGGGGGACCCGACGGCGAGGCGCGGTGGTGTGCATGGGTCAAGGTGTCGAGCGGCAGGCCATAGTGGTGAGTGCAACGGAGAAGGAAGCCGGCGGTGGCACAACCGTAGGAGGAAGAAGGCTGGCCGGGAGTGGGGTGGGTGCTCGGGGAGAGAGAGACTGTGAGAGAGGACTGAGATGGAGGGATGGGATGGGTTTTTCTTTTCTTTTACGGGGTGGTTCGATTGGGTTGTTTTCCGATGTGCTAAACTGTTAGTAGAATAAGGTTAGTGTTAGTAGAGTATATATATGTATGTATGTATGTATACACACACACACACCATATTCTTACGTCCTGTAAATTTTGTCCTACGTTGGAAGTGAAAAGCAAAGGCAAGAAAATGTAAATCGATCAAAAAAAATCACATGAAGTAAAATTATAAATGTAAAAATATAGTATAAAATATACATATAAATGTAATTTATGGTTTTATGACTCATATCTCATTTTTCTTATACCGACTTTTGTGTAGCGAGTCAATATGAACGTAATTGTACGTATACCAAACTTAAATTCTAAAAGTAACAACGTACAAAAAACTTTGGGTGTAGAAAACCTTTTTCTGGACCCTAGATGATGAATAGTATCTAATGTAGTTGTAGTTATTTAGTGGACATAAGTGATATTCAAACTACATGTATATTAAAGGATGCTAAGCACTGGCGAAAAAAACCCATTAATGTTCTTGAGTATGTATTTGTTGGGGAACGTAGCAGAAATTCAAAATTTTCCTACGTGTCACCAAGATCTATCTATGGAGAAACTAGCAACGAGGGGAAGGAGAGTGCATCTACATACCCTTGTAGATCGCTAAGCGGAAGCGTTCAAGAGAACGGGGTTGATGGAGTCGTACTCGTCGTGATTCAAATCACCGATGACCAAGTGCCGAACGCACGGCACCTCCGCGTTCAACACACGTACAACCCGGTGACGTCTCCCATGCCTTGATCCAGCAAGGAGAGAGGGAGAGGTTGAGGAAGACTCCGTCCAACAGCAGCACAACGGCATGGTGATGATGGAGGAGCGTGGCAATCCTGCAGGGCTTCGCCAAGCACCACAGAAGAGGAGGGAGAGAGAGATGCAGGGCTGCACCAACGAGAGATCGAATCACGTGTGTTATGGGCAGCCCTAGGCCTCATATATATAGGGAAGGGGAGGGGCTGCGCCCCCTCTAGGGTTCCCACCCCCTAAGGGGGCGGCAGCCCTAGATGGGGATCAAGGATGGCGGCCAAGAGGGGGAGAGGAGAGGGAGGCGCACCAATATGGGCCTTAAGGCCCATATCCCTTAGGGTTTGCCCCCTTTCCACCTCTTAGGCGCCATGGGCCCTTGTGGGAGGCGCACCAGCCCACTAAGGGGCTGGTCCCTCACCACTCTTAGCCCACGCAAGCCTCCGGGGTTGGTGGCCCCACTTGGTGGACCCCCGGGACCCTCCCGGTGGTCCCGGTACATTACCGATAAACCCCGAAACTCTTCCGGTGACCAAAACAGGACTTCCCATATATAAATCTTTACCTCCGGACCATTCCGGAACTCCTCGTGACGTTCGGGATCTCATCCGGGACTCCGAACAACATTCGGTAACCACATACAAACTTCCTTTATAACCCTAGCGTCATCGAACCTTAAGTGTGTAGACCCTACGGGTTCGGGAACCATGCAGACATGACCGAGATGACTCTCCGGCCAATAACCAACAGCGGTATCTGGATACCCATGTTGGCTCCCACATGTTCCACGATGATCTCATCGGATGAACCATGATGTCAAGGACTTAATCAATCCCGTATACAATTCCCTTTGTCTATCGGTACGATACTTGCCCGAGATTCAATCGTCGGTATCCCGATACCTTGTTCAATCTCGTTACCGGCAAGTCTCTTTACTCGTTCCGTAACACATCATCCCGTGATCAACCCCTTGGTCACATTGTGCACATTATGATGATGTCCTACCGAGTGGGCCCAGAGATACCTCTCCGATTACACGGAGTGACAAATCCCAGTCTCGATTCGTGCCAACCCAATAGACACTTTCGGAGATACCTGTAATGCACCTTTATAGCCACCCAGTTACGTTGTGACGTTTGGTACACCCAAAGCATTCCTACGGTATCCGGGAGTTGCACAATCTCATGGTCTAAGGAAAAGATACTTGACATTAGAAAAGCTTTAGCATACGAACTACATGATCTTGTGCTAGGCTTAGGATTGGGTCTTGTCCATCACATCATTCTCCTAATGATGTGATCCCGTTATCAACAACATCCAATGTCCATGGTCAGGAAACCGTAACCATCTATTGATCAACGAGCTAGTCAACTAGAGGCTTACTAGGGACATGGTGTTGTCTATGTATCCACACATGTATCTGAGTTTCCTATCAATACAATTCTAGCATGGATAATAAACGATTATCATGAACAAGGAAATATAATAATAATCAATTTATTATTGCCTCTAGGGCATATTTCCAACAGTCTCCCACTTGCACTAGAGTCAATAATCCAGTTCACATCGATATGTGATTAACACTCAAGGTCACATCCCCATGTGACTAACACCCAAAGAGTTTACTAGAGTCAATAATCTAGTTCACATTACCATGTGATTAACACTCGATGAGTTCTGGGTTTGATCATGTTATGCTTGTGAGAGATGTTATAGTCAACGGGTCTGAACCTTTCAGATCCGTGTGTGCTTTACAAATCTCTATGTCATCTCCTAGATGTAGCTACCACATTCTATTTGGAGCTATTCCAAATAACTATTCTACTTGGAGCTATTCTAAATTGTTCCTCCATTATACGTATCCGGTATCTCTACTCAGAGCTATCCGAATAGGTGTTAAGCTTGCATCGACGCAACCCTTTACGACGGACTCTTTTACCACCTCCATAATCGAGAAAATTCCTTAGTCCACTAGTTACTAAGGATAACTTTGACCGCTGTCCTGTGATCCATTCTTGGATCACTCTTGTACCCCTTGACTGACTCATGGCAAGGCACACTTTAGGTGCGGTACACAGCATAGCATACTGTAGAGCCTATGTCTTAAGCATAGGGGACGACCTTCATCCTTTCTCTCTATTCTGCCGTGGTCGAGCTTTTAAGTCTTAACTTCATACCTTACAACTCAGGCAAGAACTCCTTCTTTGACTGATCCATCTTGAACACCTTCAAGATGATGTCAAGGTATGTGCTCATTTGAAAGTACCATTAAGCGTTTTGATCTATCCTTATAGATCTTGATGCTCAATGTTCAAGTAGCTTAATCCAGGCTTTCCATTGAAAAATATTTTCCAAATAACCCTATATGCTTTCCAGAAATTCTACATCATTTCTGATCAACAATATGTCAACATATACTTATTAGAAATTCTATAGTGCTCCCACTCACTTCTTTGGAAATACAAGTTTCTCATAAACTTTGTATAAACCCAAAATTTTTGATCATCTCATCAAAGCGTACATTCCAACTCCAAGATGCTTACTCCAGTCCTTAGAAGGATTGCTGGAGCTTTGCATACTTATTAGCATCTTTCAGGATTGACAAAACCTTCCGGTTTGTATCACATACAACCTTTCCTCAAAACAACGTCAAGGAAACAATGTTTTGACATCCTATCTGCAAGATTTCATAAATAATGCAGTAATCGCTAATATAATTCCAACAGACTCTTAGCATCGCTACGAGTGAGAAAGTCTCATCGTAGTCAACTCCTTGAACTTGTCGAGAAACATCTTAACGACAAGTCGAGCTTTCTTAATGGTGACATTTACCATCATTGTCCGTCTTCCTTTTTAAAATCCATCTGTACTCAACAGCCTTACGACCATCAAGTAGTTCTTCCAAAGTCTACACTCTGTTTTCATACATAGATCCTCTCTCTCGGATTTTATGGCCTCGAGCCATTTATCGGAATCTGGGCCCACCATCGCTTCTCCATAGCTTGTAGGTTCATTGTTGTCTAGCAACATGACTTCAAGACAGGATTACTGTACCACTCTGAAGTAGTACGTATCCTTGTCACCCTACGAGGTTCGGTAGTGACTTGATCCGAAGTTTCATGATCACTATCATAAGCTTCCACTTCAATTGGTGTAGGTGCCACATGAACAACTTCCTGTGCCCTGCCACACACTTGTTGAAGTGACGGTTCAATAACCTCATCAAGTCTCCACCATTCTCCCACTCAATTCTTTCGAGAGAAACTTTTCCTCGAGAAAGGACCCGATTCTAGAAATAATCACTTTTGCTTCCGGATCTGAATTAGGAGGTATACCCAACTGTTTTGGGTGTCCTATGAAGATGCATTTATCCGCTTTGGGTTCGAGCTTATCAGTCTGAAACTTTTTCACATAAGCGTCGCAGCCCCAAACCTTTAAGAAACGACAACTTAGGTTTCTCTAAACCATAATCCATACGGTGTCATCTCAACGAAATTACGTGGTGCCCTATTTAAAGTGAATGTGGTTGTCTCTAATGCCTAACCCATAAACTATTGTGGTAATTCGATAAGAGACATCATGGTATGCATCATATCCAATAGGGTGCAACTATGATGTTCGGACACACCATCACTCTATGGTGTTCCAGGCGGTATTAATTGTGAAACAATTTCCACAATGTCTTAATTGTGTGCCAAACTCGTAACTCAGATACTCATCTCTATGATCATATCATAGACATTTTATCCTCTTGTCACAATGATCTTCAACTTCACTCTGAAATTACTTGAACCATTCAATAATTCAGACTTGTGTTTCATCAAGTAAATATACTCAACATTTACTCGAATTATCTGTGAAGTAAGAACATAACGATATTCACTGCATGCCTCAGCACTCATTGGACTGCACATATCAAAATGTGTTGCTTCCAACAAGTTGCTATCTTGTTCCATCTTACTGAAAACGAGGCTTTTCAGTCATCTTGCCCATGTGGTATGATTTGCATATCTCAAGTGATTCAGAATCAAGTGAGTCCAAACGATCCATCTGCATGGAGTTTCTTCATGCGTATACACCAATAGACATGATTCGCATGTCTCAAACTTTTCAAAAACGAGTGAGTCCAAAGATCCATCAACATGGAGCTTCTTCATGCGTTTTACACCAATATGACTTACATGGCAGTGCCACAAGTAAGTGGTACTATCATTACTATCTTATATCTTTTGGCATGAAAATGTGTATCACTATGATCGAGATTCAATAAACCATTCATTTAGGTGCAAGACCATTGAAGGTATTATTCAAATAAACAGAGTAACCATTATTCTCCTTAAATGAATAACCGTATTGCGATAGACATAATCCAATCATGTCTATGCTCAACGCAAACACCAAATAACAATTATTTAGGTTTAACACCAATCTCGTTGGTAGAGGGAGCATGTGATGCTTGATCACATCAAGCTTGGAAAAACTTCCAACACATATCGTCAGCTCACCTTTAGCTAGTCTCCGTTTATTCCGTAGCTTTTATTTCGAGTTACTAACACTTAGCAACCGAACCGGTATCTAATACCCTGGTGCTACTAGGAGTACTAGTAAAGTACACATCAACACAATGTATATCCAATATACTTCTATCGACCTTACAAGCCTTCTCATCTACCAAGTATCTAGGGTAATTCTGCTCCAGTGGTTGTTCCCCTTATTACAGAAGCACTCAGTCTCGGGTTTTAGGTTCAACCTTGGGTTTCTTCACTAGAGCAGCATCTGAATTGCCGTTTCATGAAGTATACCTTCTTGCCCTTGCCCTTCTTGAAACTAGTGGTTTCACCAACCATCAACAATTGATGCTCCTTCTTGATTTCTACTTTTGTGGTGTCATACATCGCGAATATCTCAAGGATCATCATATCTATCCCTGATATGTTATAGTTCATTACAAAGCTCTAGCAGCTTGGTGGCAATGACTTTGGAGAAATATCACTGTCTCATCTGGAAGATCAACTCCCACTCGATTCAAGTGATTGTTGCACTCAGGCAATCTGAGCACAAGCTCAACGATTGAGCTTTTCTCCCTAGTTTGTAGGCTAAGAAAATCGTCGGAGGTCTTATACCTCTTGACGTGGGCACGAGCCTGAAATCCCAATTTCAGCCCTCGAAACATCTCATATGTTTCGCGACGTTTCAAAATCGTCTTCGGTGCCTCAACTCTAAACCGTTTAACTGAACTATCACGTAGTTATCAAAATTTGTATGTCAGATGTTCGCAACATCTACAGACGACGTTCTAGGTTCAGCACACTGAGCGGTGCATTAAGGACATAAGCCTTCTATGAAGCAATGAGGACAATCCTCAGTTTACGGACCTAGTCCGCATAATTACTACTATCAACTTTCAACTAATTTTTCTCTAGGAACATATCTAAACAGTAGAACTATAGCGTGAGCTACGACATAATTTGCAAAATCCTTTTGACTATGTTCAGGATAATTAAGTTCATCTTATGAACTCCCACTCAGATAGACATCCCTCTAGTCATCTAAGTGATTACATGATCCGAGTCAACTAGGCCGTGTCCGATCATCACGTGAGACGGACTAGCCAACGTCGGTGAACATCTTCATGTTGATCGTATCTTCTATACGACTCATGCTCGACCTTTCGGTCTTCTGTGTTCCGAGGCCATGTCTATGCACATGCTAGGCTCGTCAAGTTAACCCTAAGTATTTTGCATGTGTAAAACTGTCTTACACCCGTTGTATGTGAACGTAAGAATCCATCACACCCGATCATCACGTGGTGCTTAGAAGCAACGAACTTTAGCAACGGTGCACAGTTAGGGGTGAACACTTCTTGAAATTGTTTGTAAGGGATCATCTTATTTACTACCGTCGTTCTAAGTAAACAAGATGCATAAACATGATAAACATCACATGCAATCAAATAGTGACATGATATGGCCAATATCATTTTGCTCCTTTTGATCTCCATCTTCGGGGCTCCATGATCATCATCGTCACCGGCATGACACCATGATCTCCATCATCATGATCTCCATCATCGTGTCTTCATGAAGTTGTCTCGCCAACTATTACTTCTACTTCTATGGCTACCGTTAGCAATAAAGTAAAGTGATTACATGACGTTTAAGTTGACACGCAGGTCATAAATAAATAAAGACAACTCCTATGGCTCCTGCCGGTTGTCATACTCATCGACATGCAAGTCGTGATTCCTATTACAAGAACATGATCAATCTCATACATCACATATCATTTATCACATTCCTTTTTGGCCATATCACATCACAAAGCATACCCTGCAAAAACAAGTTAGACGTCCTCTAATTGTTGTTTGCATGTTTTACGTGGCTGCTATGGGTTACTAGCAAGAACGTTTCTTACCTACGCAAAGACCACAACGTGATATGCCAATTGCTATTTACCCTTCATAAGGACCCTTTTCATCGAATCCGATCCGACTAAAGTAGGAGAGACAGACACCCGCTAGCCACCTTATGCATCTAGTGCATGTCAGTCGGTGGAACCAGTCTCACGTAAGAGTACGTGTAAGGTCGGCCCGGGCCGCTTCATCCCACGATGCCGCCGAATCAAGATAAGACTAGTAACGGCAAGCATATTGAACAAAATCAACGCCCACAACTACTTTGTGTTCTACTCGTGCATAGAAACTACGCATAGACCTAGCTCATGATGCCACTGTTGGGGAACGTAGCAGAAATTCAAAATTTTCCTACGTGTCACCAAGATCTATCTATGGAGAAACTAGCAACGAGGGGAAGGAGAGTGCATCTACATACCCTTGTAGATCGCTAAGCGGAAGCGTTCAAGAGAACGGGGTTGATGGAGTCGTACTCGTCGTGATTCAAATCACCGATGACCAAGTGCCGAACGCACGGCACCTCCGCGTTCAACACACGTACAGCCCGGTGACGTCTCCCATGCCTTGATCCAGCAAGGAGAGAGGGAGAGGTTGAGGAAGACTCCGTCCAACAGCAGCACAACGGCATGGTGATGATGGAGGAGCGTGGCAATCCTGCAGGGCTTCGCCAAGCACCACAGAAGAGGAGGGAGAGAGAGATGCAGGGCTGCACCAACGAGAGATCGAATCACGTGTGTTATGGGCAGCCCTAGGCCTCATATATATAGGGAAGGGGAGGGGCTGCGCCCCCTCTAGGGTTCCCACTCCCTAAGGGGGCGGCAGCCCTAGATGGGGATCAAGGATGGCGGCCAAGAGGGGGAGAGGAGAGGGAGGCGCACCAATATGGGCCTTAAGGCCCATATCCCTTAGGGTTTGCCCCCTTTCCACCTCTTAGGCGCCATGGGCCCTTGTGGGAGGCGCACCAGCCCACTAAGGGGCTGGTCCCTCACCACTCTTAGCCCACGCAAGCCTCCGGGGTTGGTGGCCCCACTTGGTGGACCCCCGGGACCCTCCCGGTGGTCTCGGTACATTACCGATAAACCCCGAAACTCTTCCGGTGACCAAAACAGGACTTCCCATATATAAATCTTTACCTCCAGACCATTCCGGAACTCCTCGTGACGTCCGGGATCTCATCCGGGACTCCGAACAACATTCAGTAACCATATACAAACTTCCTTTATAACCCTAGCATCATCGAACCTTAAGTGTGTAGACCCTACGGGTTCGGGAACCATGCAGACATGACCGAGATGACTCTCCAGCCAATAACCAACAGCGGGATCTGGATACCCATGTTGGCTCCCACATGTTCCACGATGATCTCATCGGATGAACCACGATGTCAAGGACTTAATCAATCCCGTATACAATTCCCTTTGTCTATCGGTACGATACTTGCCCGAGATTCGATCGTCGGTATCCCGATACCTTGTTCAATCTCGTTACCGGCAAGTCTCTTTACTCGTTCCGTAACACATCATCCCGTGATCAACCCCTTGGTCACATTGTGCACATTATGATGATGTCCTACCGAGTGGGCCCAGAGATACCTCTCCGTTTACACAGAGTGACAAATCCCAGTCTCGATTCGTGCCAACCCAACAGACACTTTCGGAGATACCTGTAATGCACCTTTATAGCCACCCAGTTACGTTGTGACGTTTGGTACACCCAAAGCATTCCTACGGTATCCGGGAGTTGCACAATCTCATGGTCTAAGGAAAAGATACTTGACATTAGAAAAGCTTTAGCATACGAACTACATGATCTTGTGCTAGGCTTAGGATTGGGTCTTGTCCATCACATCATTCTCCTAATGATGTGATCCCGTTATCAACGACATCCAATGTCCATGGTCAGGAAACCGTAACCATCTATTGATCAACGAGCTAGTCAACTAGAGGCTTACTAGGGACATGGTGTTGTCTATGTATCCACACATGTGTCTGAGTTTCCTATCAATACAATTCTAGCATGGATAATAAACGATTATCACGAACAAGGAAATATAATAATAATCAATTTATTATTGCCTCTAGGGCATATTTCCAACAGTATTTAGTCATATATGCAAGAAACCACTGCACGGTCATTAATTTGACTAGTAGAACACTCATGCATTGCTACGGGCTATAATGCATATATAAATTCATCAAACAAATGATTAAGGTTGTCTTCAAGGTCGAAGGTCATTTCTTACTCATACGTCCAGGCATGTTCGGACATCAAAAGACGCCGGGTAGGCTTCCCAAAATTCAATTTAGACCATATGTGGGGGAGAAATGTCGTTGTCTGGACTATCCACCATGTTACTTCAACATGTGGGCCCAACACAAAAACCCCACCCCACTACTCACCCTTCTCTTTTCATGTCAGACTATCCCCTTTCCAGTCGTTGTTCCGCTGTAGCCGGACATTTCTCGCTGGAGCCCTCTCCTTTAAAATCGAACGAGCCCACCTCACCTTTGCAGTGCGTTGCAACAAGGTCATTTTTTTCATATTTACAGCATAATAGAGTGGGTTAAACTAACACATACTATTGCCACAAAACAAGAAATAACATACAAAATATTCTCAAAGGTCCATTCAACTTTGCAAATCACGAAGAAAAAATGTCATCTTTTCTAGGGCTTCTAATTGTGTCGCAACATGTGCCAATATTTTTCTCACATTTCTCATATATTGCATCAATTTAGAGTTTGCAATGCCTTCAGTTCAACATGTCAATGGCCCTGTTTGGATCATGGGGTTAGAGCTAGTTTGGGTTAGTTGGGGGCTCAAATAACCCAAAAGTATCCAAACAGGAAGGGTTAGAGTGGGTTAGTTTCATCTAACCCAACTATCCCGGTGGAGAGGTGCTTATTTGGGTTAGAGTGGGTTAGAAAATAACTCTAACTCTAACTGTGTTAGAGTATCCAAACAGGGCCAATGTCATGATGAAATGACATCATATGTCCCTTGAATTATGCAACTGATGAAACAAAAAAATGCACATACACACTGATGTGGGAGGCGAGCGATAACCTGAACATATTCCTAGTCACTAATAAGCTCCACCTCCAACCCACACACCATTCATTGCTAGAATGGATACTTGTCATTCTTCTCTTGCTAGTCCTCCCCTACATCTTCTACTCCTAGCCTCTTCGCTAACCCGTTTCGGTGGCGCCAACCAGCAGTCCAGCACCACGTCAACATCAGTACGTTCATCAGCGATGCCCCATCTTCTTCTTCCTCCTTCCTCGCCAGCTTTAGTTCTCGTTCCTACTTATTTCCTAGAATAACCTTTCTTTCTTTTTTACTTTATTTTTTGAAACACTCTTTCCTTTTCCAACACCATGGACCACTTGGCTGCTTTAGGTCTTTTTCCTTGTTATATTCTTGAAACTCTCTTCCATTCTACTATAGCATGAACCATCTGACCAATGTAGTGTCGTGTTGTCCTCGCCCATGAACGTTTCGGCAACCGTCAGCGTATGGACATCTTGCAGAACATGATCGTCATCATCTTCATGAACTCTTGGTCACCAATGTTGCGAGTGCACGGTGGCCGTTGTTCATGTTGACGAGCGGTGCTCGACCATGTCCCTGAGAGCCAACTTCTGCCAATTCGAAAAATCAACGTGTGCAACTTCTGTCAATCCGAAAAATCTGGATGTGGCAGTTTCTTTCGTGCGGCCATATTCATCAGGGAGACAATCTTACATGCATCTCTACTATCTCTACTATTAAATGCGGATGTGTATGTGGTCATTCGCATGTGGCCATTAATGAAAAAGTATTTTGAAAACCCAGCACCAAATCAGTTTGAAAATTAAACCATTAATGCAATTAATTAACCAAACAGTTAGTATGTATGCAATTCATTAGATCCATTTAAATAATATTTTTTGGCTCTGAATCAATTTGAAAATCAAGTCATTCATGCAATTAATTAATTAGTCACACAGTTAGTTAGACCTTAGATAATTAGAAGTAATGATTTTCTCAATTAGGCAATCAATTAATTAATTAGGCAGATAGTAGTCACACTAAATCAATCACGCAGTCCTAATGCGAAAACAATTTGAAAACCGAACGCCGAATTAAAATTAAGCCATTAGTGCAATTAATTAGCCAGACAATTCATTATGTGTACAATTAAGTAGGTCCACTTAAATATGGATTTTTTTCGCGTTGAATCAATTTGAAAATTGAGTTATTTATGTAATTAATTAAATAAGCAGACAATTAGTTATGCCCGCAGATAATTAGAAGTAGGTTTAATCCCAACTAGAGAGACAATTAATTAAATACGTAGGCAGTTATTCGCATCGAATCAATCACGTAACCACTAATTGAAAAATAATTTGAAACTCGAGTGCCGAATCTATTTGGAAATCATGTCATTAATGTGATTAATGATTCAAATAGTTAATTACTTCTGCCATTAATTATGTCCATCTAAATAAGGATTTTTCTAGTATGTTGAATCAATTTGAAAGGCGAGTAATTAATGCAATTAATTAATTAGACAGGAAGTTAATTAGACATGTAGATAATTAGAAAATGAGATTTTTTAATTAGGTAGGCAATTAATCACGTCGAATCAATTTGAAAGCATTCACGAGCGAGGACGGCCAACAGGTTCTTGCTGGCTTTGGCAACTGTCAGCAGGATCTTAGCGATATGGCCTACCAACGTTGGCCAACATGGACAATGCCACCATGCGCTCAGGACATGGGCTACCAAACGTTCACCAAGATGGATGGTGACCATGCCCTATAGGATGCCCACAACTGACGGTTGCCAAAACATTCACGAGTGAGTGAGGTCGATGGCCGCACGCTCAAGGATGACCAAGTGTTGACTGTCAAGGGCTTCGGCCGCACCTTCTAGGACGAAGGTGGCGACCAAGGAAAACCGGTGACACGCCTCCACTTCAAATATTATCTTATCCCGTAGCAACACAAGGGTATTAGCTAGTAGTGTAAATTGCCAAAATGTTTTTAGCTTTTAAGTTGACCGCAAAATTACGCTGACTATTAATAGGCTACCATAATTTGCATCCTTTATATTAACTAGCAAACATGCCCCTGCATTGCAACGTGAAAAAAATCACCTCTCATACACACACTCGACGACATCAGCAAATCCCTTGAAATCTTTCATGATGTCATACGAGAAACAACAAGATATGTGGTGTTGCGCAAAAATATAAATGTGGGACGATTTTGGAAATGTACCGAAGGTGTGTGTGGTTTACATACAACTCGTATCAGCAGTTTAGTGTACATCATCATATATGGGTTGGTTATTGTTCGTTGGACGAAATGAAGAGGATGGTTATGTGCCTGTTATAATCTTTAGCATATGTTAGCTGGTAGGAAAGAACATACCCTATGATGCCAATAATAGCTTTTGTGAGAGCATCAGACTATGCTATCTAGTAAATTTAAATGGGTAGGAAACCTATACAATAGCCATTTTCAAAATACCCATATAAAGAAAAGTATCAATTAAGGATGCATCCTAAACATAATTTTATGAATGATTAACATGCAAGATAATAACATATTTGAAATATATGCATTTTGTAAGCGATTTTCACATGTAACATGTTACATTTAGAGTTAGATTTGGAAGATATGAATATTTTAAAAAGTAGTTGGATCTGTCAAAAACGGAGAATGTTAAACAGAGAGTAGCTGGGCTTGAGTAGCTGGGCCGAAATTACAACAGTATGCAGCCTATCTGCTAAGCCATGCTTGGGCGAGGTGGCTCTATCCTACGCCAACCAAAATTCAGAGGGAAAAGTGACAAAAAATGGCGGAGAAGTTGGGATCAAACTCAGGTCTTCGTGGTGGAAGCCTGGCGCTCTAGCCACTGGCATAGCAGTGCGCTTGTGAATTTTGAGGAGATAGATTTATATGAACCATCGTGACGACCGGTGACTTAAGAAAAAAATCAAAATGTTTTTTCACTTAGCGGTGACATTGGGTGTAATTTATGTCAACTATAATAGTAATTCTACCATGGACAGGAAGAAGCAATAACCCTTTTATTATTAGGTATAGATTAATAATAGAGGCTCCAAATGTTTGGCAGTTCCCTCCCGCCGATGAACAATAAAATCTACAGCTAGAGAAAATAGATAACGTCTCATGCTTAGTTTTCTCATTATTGTGAGTATGGAAAATGGAATCCTGACACATGCTTAAATTGATTGTAGAGATGATTTTGAGCTACCTTTGGTGGGACGAAATGACCAACTACATAATATGGGGTGTATGCTTATTTTGGAAGAAACTGAGCTCCCGTTGGTGAACTCTGGAACAAGAAAGACTGAGAACCCAATGGTGATCTCTGTGATAGGAAAGAGTGGTGTTGGCAAGAAAAAGCTGGTGAAGGAGATCTACGAGAAGCACTCAACCAAGCGTTATTTTGACGTGAAAGCATGGGTGACCTGTGCACCCAATCTTAGTGCCTTCAACATCATGAAGTTGATCCTTCTGCGTTTGACAGAGGGCCCTGTTACATGCTCTAAAGAAGAGGAACTCCAAGGAAAACTGGAGGCTATGTTGAAAGGTCTTAAGTACTTGTTGGTTATAGATGGGGAAGTTAGCAGTACAGAATGGAACTACCTGTTATCTATCCTCGCAAAGGACAAGGACAATGTCAAGAGCAGAGTAGTGAGAATCACACAGGCAACCGATCTAGAATCACCACCAGACCCCTTTGTAGAAAAAAATATTATGCTTCAGCACTTTAATGAACAAGTCAAAACTCTTGAGTTGTTCCTGGCAACACTGTTCATGGATGAGAAAGAGAAACACATTGGCAATCTGGAGAAGAAGGAAGAGAAGCATCTCGACGGTCTTGAGAAGAAGAAAGAGAAGCACATCTATGATATTGGGAAGAAGAAAGAGAAAAACGACATCGATCTGAAGAAGGAGGAATTCATAAGACGTCGTGCCAAGTTCATCTTTGATGTTACTGGTGGTTTACCATTGGCGATTGTGCTTTTATCTGGCCTTTTGCGGACCAAGGAGTACCCTGGAGAATGGAAGAAGGTGTTCAAGCACCTCAAGAGCAACTTAACTGAACGGAAGCGGTTGGACATCATACTATCCATGTGCTTTGATGACCTTCCACATGACCTCAAGTCTTGCTTCCTCTACTTTTCCGGCTTCCCGGCAAACACGCTCGTCAAGGCACGCTCCTTGGTGTGCATGTGGATGGCGGAAGGGTTCCTGATACCAAAAGAGGGCAAGACAATGGAGAAGGTGGGTGAGCGCTACTTGCATGAGCTGATCCATAGGCGCCTCATGAACCTTCCACCACTGGAGAATGCCGCTCGTGGAGATGAGCGTGTCACCGTCCAAACCAGAGTCCATGACTTCTTGGTGGTCGAGGCGCAAGAGGCGAACTTCATGGAGATCCATAGTGGTGATGATGTACCCACACTGTCCACTGCTCGTCGCCTTTCCCTGCAGAATCATATGGACAAGTATGCTGCTCTAGCTGACCCTTTGCCCAAGTTGCGATCCATCTTGTCCAACTTTGAGAAAGAAGAGCACCAGACCCAGACCAAGGAAGCCATCAAGACCAGTGATGACATACAGAAGCTCTTGAAAAGATCTCGGTTCCTCCGTGGCATCTACCTGGACGGCCTCGAGATAGGCAACAAGTTGCCCTCAGAAATAGGAAAGGTGATGCACCTGCATTACCTTGGCATCACCTCATGCTCCCTCTAGGAGATACCATCTTCGGCTGGGAAGCTCAAGCGTCTACAAACGCTAGATGTTCGAGGCACCAACGTCACCAGACTTCCCCGAGGGTTCTGGAGGATTCCAACACTACGACATGTGTTTGGATCCATCATCTTGCCTAGGCGAGTTGGCAACTTGGAGCATTTGCAAACACTACAGGGTGTAAACCCTGATGATGGTGGTGGTATCTGGGATACAACAACCTTTGCCGGCATGAAGCGCCTTCAGACCTTGTACATTTGGGAACTCCCCGATGAAAATCCCGAGGATGCCTTGAAGGCTATCTACGCAGTCAAGTCCCTCGTGCTCCTAAGTGTCCGAGGCAAGGTAATTTCCTTCGAGTTGTTCACTCGCTCCACATTTACACGCCTTGAGGTAATGATTTTGAATGGGAAGATCCCACCATCGGAGGAGAGTGCCCGGTTAAACTTCCCAAGCCTGACAAGGTTGTCCCTGAAGAATACCATGGTGTCGCAAAACTTCATCAACAAACTTAGTGAGGAGCTGCCTCTTCTTGCCTCTCTAGCTCTACTCCCCGAGTCATATGAGGAGGAACGTCTTGCCTTCATTTCTGGGTTTCATAGTCTCAAGGAACTGAATCTAGACGTGGGCGTGAAGAAATTTGTGATAGCAGATGAATCATGTCATTGCCTACTGAAATTGGATATTTCCATGTGCTGCGATTTTCATCTCATCGCCCGACGCGAGATTGAGGAAATAATCAGCGTTCAAGATAAATATCTCTATACTAGAATGAAAGAAACCAAGTAACGTGTCGTTTTCTGAAGATCATCCAAGCTCCTACCGAGGATCAACCATGTGAAGTTCATACCATGTGCGGTATCCACATAACACAATACATATAGTTTTTATTCATGTGTGATGCATATAAGCTTTCAGAGTATTACTTTGCGTCTATTCGATTTGTTAAGAACACTTGTCTCTATAAATATGCGTGTGTGCACCCGAGAGGCCGAGAGAGAGATGATTGTTGTTTGGCCCATATCTCAGGCCACCATTTCAAACATGTATTGACTATGTAAAATAAAGTGGCAGAAACTGCTTGCTAATGCCCAAGTTATTAATAAATTGATTGGGCATGTTCAGTCGAAATGGATTTCCTTGCTTGTCTACATGGCGCTGCATAGAATGTTTTTTTGTTGTTGTTGAGAAAAGCATAGAACGTTTTCTATACGAGGGCAAAAAGGGGAAGTGCATTCTTTGTGCCATGATCTGGGGCGACCTGGCCGTCCGTGCGGCCCGCGAATATTTGCCGACGTCGGGGAGGGAGGTTGCGAGGTCGCCATCGCACAACGTTCAAAATTTCCCACATCCGCACCAGCTCAGCACTCAGCAGGCCACGTGTAAAGCGCTCCTGTGAATAAGACACAGAGACCCGGCCACACCAGGTGCAGGTGTTGGTCACTCGTCGCTTCCTTCAGATGGCGATGGCGATGCGACGCGCGGCGGCGCTCGGCGCCCGCCACATCCTGGCCGCCTCCGCCTCCGCCTCCTCCCGCGTCGCCAGCCGCCGCCACGTACGCCCTCTTTGCCCCCACCCCACTCGCCTGCGCTCCTTCATACCCCTCGCGCCCCCCCGGCGGCGGTGCTCGGTGGGTCGTGTTCTTCTGTTAATTGCTGGGTGGGTGCGCAGATGGGCAGCGTGGACGCGGGCGCGGCGGTGGATAAGATCCGGGCGGCGGGGCTGCTCAGGACGCGCGGCCTTATCGGCGGCCAGTGGGTGGACGCCTACGACGGGAAGACCACCGAGGTACTGTCCCTCCCTCCATCCGTCTCACCGTAGCGGTGCCTTCGCGATGCCTGTGGATCGGCGCGGTTCGGATAGCGTTCGATTTCGAGGGGAAATCAGGGATTATTGCGGTGTTGCAGTTGCTACTTAATGGAACGCGTGGGAGTTGAAAGTTTTGTGCCGAATTTGGGACCAACTACCGTACGCCTTGATAACCATGAAAATAGAGGCGGAACTTAGCTGGCATTGAGCCTTTTGAGTTTGCTGTTTAGGTTGTTTCTGTAAATTGTGCTGGACAGTATGAGAATCAATGAAATGTTGCTACTGCAACTCTACTCACTTTTTATATCTCAATTCTCTAATATATGCTAGGTTGCTAATGTTGATTGTCAATCTTTATCACTGGAAGAACTTCTTTTTCTTGTAGGTGCAAAATCCAGCAACTGGCGAGGTCCTAGCAAATGTGGCCTGCATGGGCAACAGAGAAACAGCTGATGCAATAACTTCTGCTAACACTACATTTTATAGTATGTCAAACACATTATTGTATTCGCTTTTAATGCTTGAACACTGACCAATTAATGTTTTGTAAGTGCCATAGTTAAACTGTTTTGACATGCTTATAATATTGATAATATATGCAAATTAAATTGCTTCTGTGTCTGCGGAAGATCAGCATTGGAACACCATGAATCAAGTGAACCCTTGCTCAGATGTCACTTACGTCTCCACAATCAACTAATATCTTCTGTGTATCAGGAAATGCTTTCATTCTGGCCTAGTTGTTTATTGCCATATATAATAATTTAATAAATAAAAATCAGAACTACTATACTGTCTCCATATTAGGTGAATGTGTGATGGTTGTTTTGTTTCTGGTAGAACAGAGGAGTTGTACTTCGTAGTAGACAGAGTACATCTTGTAGACTCCCAAAATCCTCTAGTTTTTTAGTACAAGCTCTGAAAGGCAGAAAGAGAATACATGATCAGCACTTAGGCAAAGAAAATTAGGGGAGACAGATTGGTCTCTAAAAGCTTATTTGGCTAAAGCATTGGCAACTTTGTTGTCTCGGAAATGCTTGTTTAAAAAATATCTAATGCATGCCCTCTTTTGATGCAAACCTTATCTAAATCAAGTTTAATTATGATTTTCAATACCTAGTAGGATACTCATCTTCACCTCATAACAAAAATAAGAGTCCTGCATGGAATTGTGCGTTTGCTGTTGTTGTTTCCCTTTGCTAAATATTTGTATGCCTAAGAATGTTTTTCTTTGCATATTTCATTATAGTTGCTTTTCCATTTACCACTTGTAATTTTCTTTGTTTGTTTATTACCCTTTCGTTTTTGTAGCTTGGAGCAAACTCACTGCAAGTGAAAGGAGCAAGGCACTAAGAAAATGGTAGTTTGTATGGATTGAAGTGTTAATAATAGCATGAATTTCTTGTAGTATTACCTGGATATTTCTTCTCACTGTGTATATTCCACAAAGGCATGACCTACTTATGTCACACAAGGAAGAACTTGCACTTCTTATGACACTGGAACAGGGGAAGCCTATGAAAGAAGCCCTTGGGGAGGTACTTGCTGAAATCATGCACTGACAATAGTTTGTTGGAGCTTGTCATTATCTATGGTTATGGTAGGCTAATTTGTTGCTAATCATATATTCAGGTGAACTATGGTGCAAGTTTCATAGAATTTTTTGCTGAGGAAGCAAAGCGTGTGTATGGTGATATTATTCCCCCTACTCTAGCTGACCGCAGACTATTGGTTCTGAAGCAGGTAATATGCTAATACCCTCTAAACATTTATTATGCCTGTTCCTTCTGGTAGTCACTTCTCCTTTCATTACCACATTACGTTTATACTCCCTCCGCCCCGAATTACTTGTCACAGAAATGGATGTATCTAGACGTATTTTTAGTTTTAGATACATTCATTTCTATCAATTTCTGCGACAAGTAATTCGGGACGGAGGGAGTATTACATTATTTCATCATCACACTGTACACTTCTCACCTTTCATTTCATCAAGCAAAATGTCATGTTAGGTACTGACATCCTCTTGGAATGCTACTCTAGTTTCTCAGTTCATTTTCTTGTACTAGTACAGTAAACCTGTGCTTTTATTTTTCTAATATTAGTTTTTTACTATGGATATTTTTGCAGCCTATTGGGGTAGTTGGAGCTATTACACCATGGAATTTTCCTTTAGCAATGATAACCAGAAAGGTCTCAAGCAAAACACACTTCTCCATTGGTTAAAATGTCCAAAAGAAAATCAGCTATGTTCGTGCATTTTCTTATATATGCCTCCCCGCAGGTTGGACCAGCATTGGCTTGTGGATGCACTGTTGTTGTCAAGCCATCAGAGTTCACACCTCTGACAGCATTAGCTGCAGCAGACCTTGCTCTTCAAGCTGGAATACCAGCTGTAATTCTCTCAAGTTCTCTATTATTCCAGTATTATTTGTGCACAAGTGTATTTATTCTGTTTCCATCTGTACTTGTCGAAGATCATGTTTCAAAATGGACTACTAAATTTCTGTAACGAAATTTTCATATTCATGGTATGGGTACAGTTACCGAGAAAATTCTGTTACTCCCTCCGATCCATATTACTTGTCACTCAAATGGATGTATCTAGCACTGAAATACGACTAGATACATCCGTTTCAGCGAATATGGATTGGAGGGAGTACTAGATTTCTGGTATGCCTTACTCGTTTTGAGAAGTAAACGATTTAAACTAGTCATAACTGCAATCCTGCAAAAGTCACTAGGGGAAAGACCAGGTTTTGGGTATTATTGGAACAAATCATAGTATTTTCCCATCTTTTACTTGCACCTGCCAAGTTGTTTCATTGTTAACAGAAGGTTTTATTCATCACAGTTATTCTTTCATCATCTATTTCTGTGAGTCTATTCATGACATCTGTTTCAATCATATTTCTTCATCTAGGGTGCACTAAATGTTGTGATGGGTAATGCTCCTGAGATAGGTGGTGAACTAATGCAGAGCACACAGGTTTTATTTCCTTCCCTTTCTTTCAGTATTAATTATCTAGTATGTTTTCTTGCAAGTATTTTTTTAGATATGCTAAATCATATAAATTGTGGTGTACATGATCACATGTTTTCCTCTCTATAGGTCAGAAAGATTACGTTCACGGGTTCAACAGCTGTTGGCAAAAAACTGATGGCTGGATCAGCAAACACTGTGAAAAAGGTATGTACTGAGAAACTACTTCAGGAGAAATTACTGTACCTCTGAAGTTTAAAGTTCTTGTGCATCTTTAGAGCTTTCTCCTCCCAAGAACACATCCAATAGCTGCAACTTGCTGTGTTGATTTCGTTTGGTGACTTATTGCAATAACTAACCTTGTTTCAGATGAACATGTAAGATATCTGTGCAGAAGGGCTCAGCAAACCAGGAGTAGCTCGCTGCTTCTTGTCACACTAGCCCTTGTCTAATTTTCATAAAAATGTGTCTGTCTGGTTTAGGCCCTAGATACCATACTGCATGCACTTCAGCCCACAATGTCTATATATCCCAGTATTAGATATGCCCCAAACATCAATCTAGAAAGTCTCAGACCTTACCAATAAATGATCCAAAAACCACCCGATCTCTGGAACCACCCTGGTTGTGGTTTTCTGGCCCTGTGCCACTTTCAAAACTTGCTATTCGGTCAGTTCAGACTTCAGCGTTGATAGCATTTTTTTCTTTAGGGTGTCGGATATAGATTTGTCACCTTTTTATTTAAGCACCGTAACTACTTGCTGGCTAGTAATACCATTATATGTTAATAATTGCTTTGCCATTTTGACTTAATTTTCCAGTGGAATTTTGGTCGGGATATATGCAGTATTGTTAGTTAGCAAGATCTTTTCACTGTGCGGTTAACTTCCTTTATTTTAGTTGGAATGTTTCTGCAAAAGCTTTTATTGTTTCATTTCAGTGTGATATCATCAATGTTGATATTTGCAAGAATAATTCTCATGTAGGTTTCTTTGGAGCTCGGTGGGAATGCGCCTTGCATTGTTTTCGATGATGCAGATATTGATGTTGCCGTTAAAGGCAGTGTAAGTAAAAAATTACTTTTCCTCACTTCCACAACTATTTTCTGGTCTTGTATTTCCACTAACATACATACCAAAAAGATCATGATTAGCTCTCTAGGCGGAGATGAACATCATAATAGATATGATGAATTTGTGCTTTATGTCTAAGACTTACATGAATTGGCTAATTGACTATTGGGGCCTGTTTCGTGGTTTTAAAGAACGATCTTGAAAATGCTCAGTTTTCTTAGGTCAATGCATGCATATGTATGTCCCTTGACTTCCTTTTTTTTCCCTGAGCTGCAACTGAGAAACATAACGTGGGCTAAACACATGTCGCTTTCCTCACTCTTTCCCAACATATATTATGCTAGAAATTCATTGTTGGGTTGGTATCCAGGTAATGCAGCTGCCTTCCAGGGAATGCGCATATCCCTGTTACTTCTCTAGAGGATAACATCACAATATGGCAAAAAAAACATGATAATGGCTGAATCAGCTAATGAAGTTCATTTCATATGTATCACTTTCTCTTACTAACATATTTTACACTTTCCCACTTCAGCTAACAGGCTATTAAAATGTGTAAATTCTATCATTTTGATCATAATATGATGCATATTTGACCTACTCCATTCTTATTTAGCTTGCTGCCAAGTTTCGGAACAGCGGACAGACGTGTGTATGTGCAAACAGGATATTGGTGCAAGAAGGTATACTGATCATTTATGTCATATATATGTTATTGGTGCCTCTTTTGTTCTGTTAAGAATGCAAGTTGCATCTGTAGGTATCTACGAAAAATTCGCAAGTGCATTTGTCAAGGCTGTTCAGAGTTTGCAAGTCGGTAATGGGCTAGAAGAGAGTACATCACAGGTATATAAAGTGTTTAATCCCCCTCTGTTATATATTGAGCTACAAAATTTGAACTATGTCTTTCTTGTGTTAGTTGCTTGGACAATGTTTTCTCACGCTGTATGAGTTATAAGAATACCTAATCTGGCAGTACTTGGGGTCTCTTTGGATTGAAGGATTTTCATAGGAATTCTGTAGGATGTCAGTCAATAGGATTTTTCTCATGAAGTCCCTCCGGATCAAATGAATGAGACCACCAAATTTGTAAGGCTTGTTTTTATACGCTCCAATTACATCTGATATCTAGCAAGAGGTTAGACCACACGGAAAATTACTTAGTGTCTTGCATCAACCTTCTCTCTCTCTCTCTCTCTCTCTCTCTCCAAATTCCTACAATTTTTTTGTGGAGCACCCCAAGAGCCACTTTTCCAGATTCATATGTTTTTGTTTCCTGAGCCGAAACCACCAACTATTGAGGTTAATTTTGCGCAGAACCCCTACTCTACAAGCTTATTGTACGAAACACCACCTATTAGTGTAATCTGTTGCAGGTAGCTAATCCATCGTTTGGCTCTGTTGACATGATCCTGTTGGTCCCGCTTATAAGTGCACACATGAAAAAAACCCGGGTAGGACGACAGGTTTTGGAGATATTTGCAGTTTTAGTTGGCTCATTCAAAAGTTTGGTTCAGACAACATTTCAAAAAAATGCTAAAAAATCAGTAAATTATAATTGTATTCACTACTTATGTGGGATATTTCAGCTCATTTGGACCACATGTTTGAATTCGATCAGCATCTGGACACTTGGGCCCCGTTCGGATCTCCTCCAAGATCCAGCTTCCTGAGAAGCGAGCGAGAAGCGACCCGAACGGTTCAGCTTCGAGAATCCAGCTCCTGGAGAACGAGCGGCCTGCAGTGCAATTTTGTGGAGCAGCTCTGGCCCAGCTTCGCAAAAATGAGAAGCAAGAGTTGCTGGAAATTACGTATGATTACCCTCGCGAAGTTCCACGTTCAGCTTCCTCGAACCGTTTTTCTCGCTAAAGCCTGACCTGACGAGAGCAAGCTCAGCAAGACAGACGCGAGCCTCTGCTCCCGCAACCCTAGCTGCGGCGTCGCCAGTCCGCCGCCGCGAGTCTTCCGCCACCGCCCCTCGCTTCTCGGCCTCGTCCTGCAGGTTGCTGCCCGCAGTCAAATTCCGCATCTGCAGCCACTCCCTCCATTGGTCGCCGCCGGCAGCCGGACGACCTGCTCCGTCCAGCCTGCAACAAGATCCACGGAGCACATACGTGCACCCATTTTCAGCCCTACTCTTCCAAGTGCATTGGCCCAACCCTTGGCTGAACAGGCTAAGCCCATTTCATGGGCTGTGCACGTGAGCAGCTGCTCACGTCAGCCAAACGCGAGGCTGCTCCAGCGAGAAGCTGGAAGCCAACTAATCGAGAAGCTAGAGAGATCCGAACGGGGCCTTAGTTAAGAGAGAAATCACTCCATAATTAAGTCTAGCTATGTCCAGTCTAACATTGTAAAAATCATGAAGCATGGAAAGCGAGTCCTCACTAATCGAATCCAAGAAATGCTGATAAAAATCGAACAAAGCCACTTCATCAACATGGGCCCGTGGCTGTCTTCCTGAAGGTTCTCTTGGGTTCCGTAAGTTGTGGGTACAACCCTCTTGAATCGGTCAACAAGGTCTGCCTGCCAGTCATCAGTTGCATCAGGCAGCATGACGGCTTACCCTGGGAGATATTTGCTGTTTTAGTTGACTCAATTCAAAACCTGACGGATGCCACAAGCCATGAGATCTCAATCCTACGTGTTTTTTATTCCTTAATTTATAGAATTCTGTCTTCCAAAGAGACCCTTATGAATTATGATTGGACTTCGTGCTGCATCATAATGGATAATGCTCGTGATCTGCTATGTTATTTTCTTTTTGGTACCTCATGTCAGGTTTTACAGTTTCTTTCACATGCAGGGTCCTCTAATCAATGAAGCTGCTGTTGAAAAGGTTCATATTTTGCACTTGGAGTAATTCTGAATTATTTTATGTAGCGATCCTTACATGTTTTATTTTCTTGTTTGTTCTCTTGTAGGTAGAGAAGTTTGTAGGTGATGCTACTTCAAAGGTAATCTCAAATGACAGTAACGGCGTACATTTTCTCTATTAGAATTAGATGTTAGGTTCCGAACTATGGCTAGACCATTTCCTGGCCCCAGCTGGATTGTTGGTAACATTTCCTAAAAGGTGAATCAGAAAGTTAAGTGGTTGAGGAACCACAGTTTTCCTGAATCTTGACTCTGGTTCATCCCACCTAACTGTAAATTAACTGGTTGAGGAACCACAGTTTTCCTGAATCTTGACTCTGGTTCATCACCCACACACTAAAAAGAGAATTCTATACCAAGATGCTTGTCTGATGATTCTATACCAAATCTCCGACATAACCTGCAACTGCATGTAAACTGTAAGTTATCTCCTTATCTCGGTCCTTTTGTAGGGAGCCAACATCATGCTTGGTGGTAAAAGGCACAGCCTTGGGATGAGCTTTTATGAGCCAACTGTGGTAGGGAATGTAAGCAATGATATGCTTCTTTTCAGGTAAAGTTTGAATTTCTACATCATTTCCATCTTGTTTCAGTTCATAGATCTTTTATGTGCAGAAACCATGAAATTGGTGGTCCAGTCCTTTGCAAATTTATAATTATCTTCAGATTTTGAATTCTTAATGATGTAACAAGGCCAATACATTTTGCTTCAGGGAAGAAGTTTTTGGTCCAGTTGCACCACTTATACCATTCAAAACCGAGGAGGAAGCAATCCATTTAGCAAACGACACCAATGCAGGTCCATTATCTGGCCCAAGTTTGCTTGTAACGTTTTAGGATTCCCTTTCTGTAGACTTCCATATATGTCAAGCCCTTAACAAGAAACCTGCAGTGAAACATAATGGATGGGGTATGTCGCAGTCAGAAAACGTTGGTAGAGAATGATACAACATTGACATATTCTAGATAGTGGTAACTATAATCTGCGATGTCTGAATTCTTTGTGTTAAGTATATACCCATCTTAAGTATATACCATTTCAGTGATTCCATAGTCTTGGCTTAAGGCTAATTTTGTGAAAACATGTTGTAAACTCATTATCCACGATGCTGCAGGCTTAGCCGCATACATGTTTACAAAGAGCATTGCGCGGTCATGGCGTGTTTCTGAAGCTCTTGAATACGGGCTTGTCGGTGTGAACGAGGGATTGATTTCAACAGAGGTAATAGAACGCCAAATCGAATTACTTATTCTCCTGCGTTGGGCCTACAATGTAAGATGTATTTCACATAATTTCCAGGTAGCGCCATTCGGTGGGGTTAAGCAGTCTGGGCTTGGGCGAGAAGGATCAAAATACGGCATGGACGACTACCTGGAGGTTGGTACATGCGACTCTCTTAACTGTTTCCCGACGTGTTACTCGTTTCTCATTTGCTTGACCGCGGTTGCAGATTAAGTATGTATGCATGGGCAACCTGGGTTGATGCTTGAGTTTGGCCTTCGCTTCCACCTGAATGGAGAAGAAGGATCGAGAACCTACTGGGGCCAGGTGCGCTGATAAGCGTGGATAGCTCAGCAGGCGTAAGGTGTAAGATGGAACGAAGAGGGAGGACAGTTTTAGAAGCTTGGAATAAAGAGAGTAAGCCGTGTCCCCGAATAAAAGCTGCAAGTCCGAGTGAAGAGTGAGGGCAGTTTAGAAGCTTGGAATAAAGAGAGTAGGCCGTGTCCGAATAAATGGGTTGTAATGAGTTGTAAATGAATGAAACGTGAAGCACGGCTTCGTCTCTGAACTTTGGTACAGTACTAATAATCACCACGTTGTTCACTTGGTGCAGAGAGCAGATCCTCTAAACCGGTATAGCGATGCTGCATTCTGTGTTTCAGGCGACTGTTGCTCCTGCATGTCAGTTGTACCTGCGTCACCAAAGCGTCACAGATCATGAGTAACCAATATCCTGCAAGCAGCAGTGGGTCTACATGACAGTTTAACCATCGATGCCTTCAATTGTGGTGTTTGAAATAAAAACTATTCTGTACCATGAATACGTAACTTGAAAGGCTGCGTAACAATTTGGCATTGTCAATGTTAAAACTGGTGGTCGAACCTGAAATGCTTGACCGGCGTAGGTTATTAAACAACACGTGTGTTAGTTGTATAAGACGGAGTGAGTAGTGACCATATTGTCAAGTTCGGACTTCGGAGTAGGAGTACTTGTAAACGCTTGTTGGCAAGCAGGAATTTCGCAGAAACCACTCCCACATGCCGCATGAGCCGACGAGATCTCTCACATTCTGAACAAACAAAAGGACACCTAATACGAAAAGCTGAGAAGATCTGGCTGGTATCTCCTCTTTCCCTCTTACCGAGGTAGCAGCAGCTAGATCGAGCGATGAGTGCAGACCCTGGGCAGGCGGTAAGAGTGAATGGGGCCAGCAGCAGCACGAGCCAACCAACCATACGTCCCCGTATGGTATACTAGTACGCTGCTACTCCTACCTACTACTTGCACAGTACAGTATACCTCGATCTGCTTCAGCAGCAACAGGTGGAGGTAGAGGGAATAAACATAAACGAAGCTTCCTCCCTCGTCAAACAATGGCCGGCTGGCTGGACACTGACATGCACCTTTACCTTTTTGTTCACCCCCTCTCCTCCAAAGGGCGGCAGCAAAGGACGCTTGTCTCTTGCACAAGGGACCCACCGACCGGGGGTGAACCCGAGGCGAGCCAGCCCGGGCCACCAGGGGCCGGCCTGGCCTGCGGGCTGCTTTGCTTTGGTGAAGCCCAAGATGATTTGCCTCGGGAGCTGCGCGCGCGTACTGTAGCAGTGGCATGAGCTTTTGGAACTTGCTCCTGCTTCAGTGTACTCCCGGTAAGGCTCAGGAAGAAGCTTCCTTCGAGATCTCTGGCGTCTCCTCGTTATTAGTCAAATAAAGGGCAAACCTAGGGTACCGGGCTTGAGCAGGCTGAGATGCACATACTGACAGGGGGCAGCAAGTAGGAGCCGATGCGGTGATGTGCGTGCTGGCTGACTGCGGTGCAGGCAGGGAGGATGCTTTGAACAAAATAGAAATTTATGCATATACTTATACCTGGGTTCCGGCATGCCGTTTTGGCTCCCAGCAACGAATGTCAAACAAATTCAAAATGTACGTTCTGATTTTCTCGTACATGTTCATGTCAGTGTCCAAGACATGCTTAAAATATTTCATGCGGAAAAGAACATATGCATTTCATAGAAAAAAACAAAGTCCAGTGGTCTATATATGCCAAACATGTGACACTCAAGACTCAACTCGTCTTTTCTTGCATAGGTCAAAATGATTGGCTTTGCCCTTGTAAGACAATAAGATTTGGGGGAACCAGCACAACCCTTTAGGGGTGGCTTATCTCATTATATATAATGGATGTGTTACAATACGTACATAAGTACAGAAGCTATACATAGTCTAACACCCTCCCTCAATCTTAGCCACTTTCTAAAGAACTGAGAAGGGTAAGATTGCGCCTACAAGCCTCAAACTGTGGCAGAGGTAAAGGCTTAGTGAAGATGTCTGCAAGTTGATCCTTAGATGAGATAAACTTGATCTGGAGTTGCTTCTGTGATACACGTTCCCGTACAAAGTGATAGTCAACTTCAATGTGTTTCGTTCGGGCATGAAATACTGGATTTGCAGAAAGGTATGTAGCACCGATGTTATCACACCAAAGAATAGGAGGCTGTGGTTGAGACAAACCCAACTCCTGAAGCAAAGACTGCACCCAAATAATCTCTGCAGTAGCATTAGCCACAGCCTTGTACTCAGCTTCAGTACTGCTACGTGACACAGTAGCCTGTTTCCGAGCACTCCAGGCGATCAAATTAGGGCCAAAGAATACTGCATAACCCCCCGTGGATCGCCTGTCATCTGGGCTACCAGCCCAATCTGCATCAGAGAAGGCCGAAAGGACCCGAGAGGAAGTCGGCCGAATATGCATACCAAATGTCAGGGTGAACTGAACATAACGAAGAATGCGTTTAACAGCAGCCCAATGAGTATCTCTGGGAGCCTGAAGATACTGACAAACCCTGTTAACAGCATAAGAGATATCTGGTCTCGTGATCGTCAAGTACTGAAGTCCACCAACAATGCTCCTGTACTCTGTGGCATCCGCAGGAGACAAAAGCTCACCATCAACAGTTGTTATCTTGTCGGTAGACGACATGGGTGTGGTGGTCGGTTTGCACTTCAGCATGCCCGCTCTTTGTAACAACTCCAAGGAGTACTTCTTCTGCGTAAGGACAAGACCAGTAGCACGAGAAGTGACCTCAACTCCAAGAAAGTAGTGAAGCTTCCCAAGATCTTTGACCGCAAAATCAGCACCAAGAGAGCAGACAAGAGCATCAGCAGCATACTGAGAAGAGCTGACAAGGATAATATCATCGACATATACCAAAAGATACATAGTGACTTCTGGCTTCTGTAGAAGAAATAATGAAGTGTCAGCAGTGGACGGCACAAACCCATGAGCACGAAGGGCAGAGGCAAGGCGGGCATGCCAGGCACGAGGAGCTTGCTTCAAACCATATAGTGCTTTGGAGAGACGACAGATATAGTCAGGACGATCAGGATCAGAGAAACCAGGCGGCTGTTTCATATAAACCTCTTCCTCCAAAAATCCATGTAGAAAAGCATTCTGCACATCAAGTTGACGAAGTGACCAACCACGAGAAACAGCAATGGAGAGAAGAAGCCGAATAGTGGTAGGCTTGACGACAGGACTGAAGGTGTCCTCATAGTCAAGACCATGGCGCTGCCGAAAACCGCGAGCAACAAGTCGCGCTTTGTAACGCTCAATAGATCCATCCGAATGCTTCTTCACTTTGAATACCCATTTTGAGTCAATAACATTTACCCGTGGTGGTGGAGGAACGAGAGTCCATGTCTTGTTACGAAGGAGAGCATGAAACTCCTGCTCCATAGCCTCTCGCCAATGTGGAATGCGCAGGGCAGCCTGATATGAGCGAGGCTCAGAAGATGGATCCGCAACAGCAGCAGCCAAACAAGCAGCCAACCAAGCAACCGTACCATCCTTACGTTCCTTAGGTTTGAAAATGCCACTGCGACTGCGTGTATGTGGTCGGGACACAGGAACCACCGAGGTCGACGGAGCAGCCTGCAACGGGCTGGAGGACGGCGACGTTGACGAGTCAGCCGGTGACGAGGAGCCAGACACAGTAGCCTCGGGGTCGGTCAGCGAAGAAGGCCGGCCCACCGGCGAAACCGGCAGAGCAGACGAAGCAGCTGGCGACGCCGGCGTCACAGACCGGGCCGATGGCGAGCCCGGCATAGTGGGCCGTGGCGCGGCCGGTGTCGCGGGCCGATCCGTGGATGAAGGCGACGTGAGGACGGCGTCGCGGACCCGAGCTGCAGGCGAAGACGGCGTGACGGGCCGAGCCGCGGGCGAAGACGGCGTGACAGGCCGAGCCGCTGAAGACTCGGCGGCCGCTGGCGAAGAGGGCCGAGCCGCTGGAGACTCGGCGGTCGCTGGCGTAGCGGACCGAGCAGTGGAGATGCTCGGCGCGACGGGCTCTTCGGGTGACCATGCATGGGCACGCGAATCGATGCCATGCAACATAGGGCGATCGACGTGCCCATCAGAAGGCGGCGATGATGATGGTGAATCCTCCAACAGCTCCAAACGAGCCCCACGTCCGGTTCCTGCACCATGGTTAGGTAACAGCAAAGGAGAGTATGCAACATCATCAAATTGGTCAGAAGCAACAGAGGATGAATGCAGAGATGGTGGTTCGACAGTGGACACAGGAAGTTTGGCAAAGGGAAAAACATGCTCATCAAACACGACGTCCCGAGATATATAGACACGATTAGTGGGAACATGAAGACATTTGTAACCTTTATGAAGAGAGCTATAGCCAAGAAAAACACACTTCTTAGAACGAAACTCAAGCTTGCGCTTATTATATGGACGAAGATGCGGCCAGCAAGCACACCCAAATACCTTGAAAAAGGTATAATCAGGTTGTTCATTAAGGAGAACCTCAATGGGAGTCTTCATGTTTAAAACACGAGTGGGAGTACGGTTGATGAGAAAGCATGCAGTGGTGAAAGCATCATTCCAAAACCGAAACGGAACAGATGCATGGGCCAAAAGAGTAAGACCAGCTTCAACAATATGACGATGCTTACGTTCGACTGAACCATTCTGCTGATGTGTATGTGGACATGCTAAACGATGAGCTATCCCAAGCGACTGAAAGAAGGAGTTGAGGTTGCGATACTCGCCCCCCCAGTCCGACTGGACATGAACAATTTTGTGCTTGAGAAGACGTTCAACATGTTTTTGAAACTGAACAAAAATATCAAACACATCAGATTTGCGTTTAATAAGGTAAAGCCAGGTAAAGCGACTATAAGCATCAACGAAACTGATATAGTAATTATGACCACTGACAGAAGTCTGAGCAGGACCCCATACATCTGAAAACACAAGTTCTAAAGGATGTTTCACCTCACGACTGGACTCCGAAAAAGGAAGTTGATGACTCTTCCCCTGCTGACAAGCATCACACACTGCTACATCTTTATTACTAGACAAACTAGGAAGCTCATGACGACGCAAAATATGACGGACAATAGGTGTGGCCGGGTGACCAAGACGAGCATGCCACTGTGACTGAGAGACCCGAACTCCACTGAAAACACGGGCGACGCCAGGATGCTCCAGACGGTAGAGGCCCTGGCACAACCGCCCACTAAGAAGAATGTCCCTCGTGCCCCGATCCTTAATAAAAAGATCAAAAGGGTGAAATTCACAAAGCACATTATTATCACGTGTGAGTTTAGGAACTGAAAGAAGATTACGGGTCACAGATGGAACTCGAAGAACATTGCGAAGCTGAAGACTCCTATTGGCATGTCTAGTGAGAAGAGATGCTTGACCAATATGAGAGATGTGCATACCTGCTCCATTGGCGGTGTGGATCTTGTCGGAGCCATGATAGGGTTCACGAGTGTGAAGCTTCCCCATCTCGCTGGTCAGATGCTCTGTCGCCCCAGAGTCCATGTACCAGTGTGGATCGATGGAGTAGGACTGAGTGTGTCCCTGTTGCTTCTGCGGCGCGGGACGATCAGCCATGGCGACCTGACGGGCATTGTTGCGTGTATCTTTGCCGTCATTGCCAAGACCAAGGAAGCTTCGCTGGAAGCGCTTATGACACTTGGAGGCCCAGTGCCCATCGCGGCCACAAAGCTGGCACACACGTGGACCGCCAGCCCCCGGTAAGGTCGCAGTAGGTGGGGGGGCCGAGGCGGGCGACGGTGGCAGCCCCAAGGGAGACCGGGGTGATGAAGAAGAGCGGCCACCCTTGGTGGCGGCGTTGGCCGAGAGGGAGCCAGTGCCCCTGGAGCGGCGTGTCTCGACCCGTTGCTCAGTGAGAAGGAGCCGAGAGAAAACCTCGTGTGCCAGCATGGGTGTCGAGTTGCCCCGCTCGTTGATGATCTCGACTAAGGCATCATACTCCTCATCAAGACCATTGACAATAAACGAGTTGAACTCGGAGTCGGTGAGGGGCTGTCCAATGGAGGCCAATGTGTCGGCGAGGCCCTTGACCTTGTTGTAGAACTCAGTGGCAGTGGAGTCAAGCTTCTGACACTCTCCAAGCTGACGACGGAGTGCAGAGACACGAGCCTGGGACTGCGCTGCAAAGGTTCGCTCAAGGATGGTCCAGGCCTCATGAGACGTCTTCGCGAAGACAACAAGTCCGGCAACTGCCGGCGAGAGCGACCCCTGGATGGAGGAGAGGTTCGCCTGGTCCTGCCCCGTCCAGACGCGATGGGCCGGATTGTAGACCGGACCGTGCACGCTGTCTACCAGTGCGGGTGGGCAGGGAAGCGATCCGTCGACGTAGCCTAGCAGGTAGTGACTCCCCAAGAGCGGGAGAACCTGCGCACGCCAGAAGATGTAGTTGTCGGCGGAGAGCTTGATGGTGATGAGATGACCGAAGTGAACCGGCGGCGGCGAAGACGATCCCATCGAGGGGGCTGCCTGGGGTGCAAACACCATGGAGGCAGCCGGAGGCACCGAAGCCGATGCGGGAGGAGGCGGGACCGCAGCCAGGGCGGACGCCGCAAAGCTCGCGGCCGGGTCGGACGCCGCAAGGCCCGCGGCCGGGTCGGACGCCGCAAGGCCCGCGGCCGGGGCGGACGCCGCCAACCCCGCCAGCGGGGCGGTGTGATCCGCTTGCGGCAGGAGCGGCAGGACGACGCCCGCGGAGTCCGCAGCGGACGGCGGCGCCGCGGTGTGGACCACGAGGTCGCGCCCAAGCGAGGGCGCCGGCGGCGTGGAATAGACGGAGCCGATGCTCCTGGTCCCGATCGGAGCCGGAACGGCGACGACATCGAGTGGGAGGTTGAGCAGAGCCACAAGAGAGGCTGGGAGGAACCCCGCAGCAGTGGAACCGGTGGTGGCGGCGCTCGACATGGCGGCGGTGAAGGCGGCGGCGGCTGCGGCGGCGGTGCGGGTATTAGGGTTTGGAAGCGGAAGCGATCGTAACCTAGCGTGATACCATGTAAGACAATAAGATTTGGGGGAACCAGCACAACCCTCTAGGGGTGGCTTATCTCATTATATATAATGGATGTGTTACAATACGTACATAAGTACAGAAGCTATACATAGTCTAACAGCCCTGGACATTTGCATACAGTACATAAAATTTGGACATGAACATGAACATGTTTTTTTTGGCATTTGCATTTGCACATGGACACAGATGACCCTGTGTGAATTATATCACTCCACTTAATTTAATAAAAAACACATTGCCGTATTTCATGAAAATTAATGAGGCTGTATTCTCTCTTGTTTTATTGCGGGGTGTGATGAAGTCATGTACCTAGGGTAGGGTCATAGACCTGATCTAAGTACCCTACCCAAGGACACCCTCAGAAGAAACTGCCTTCCAGTCTACCAAGAGGGACTTCACTCGACCAACTCGAATGACTCGATCATGAAGACTCACTCGACCACCAGGAGATCAAGAGCCACTCTGCATCCAAACGGTCTGTAATTAAGTAGTCTTTATGGCATTTAGAACACTTTATGTAAGACGTTACCAGTAATGCCTAGACTTAATGTACTTTAAACCCTGCATTACTGAGGGCCGGAGGGGTCTGGCGGACACTATATAAGCCACTCCCCTCCTTAGTGTAAGGGGTTCGCACTCTCGTAACCTATACACACATAATCCAGTCGACCGCCTCCGGGCTCCGAGACGTAGGGCTATTACTTCCTCCGAGAAGGGCCTGAACTCGTACATCCAGTGTCTTCACAACTGCTCCATAGCTAGGATCTTGCCTCTCCATACCTACCCCCACTCTACTGTCAGACTTAGAACCACGACAGTTGGCGCCCACCGTGGGGCAGGTGTCTTAGCGATTTTTGGAGAAGTTGCAATTCTTCCGATTACTTTCATCATGGTCGCTAGTGGAGTTTTGGTCGAGGGCCGCGAGATCCGTCTCGACGCTCTCACCTTCATCGCCGACGACTCCGCTTGGCTCCAGGAGGCTCCACTCGACATCGACGCGCTCCTCGTCCGCGGTGCGACGCATTTTCGCGCATGTGTCCGCGGCGTTCTGCTGCGGCAGCCGTGGACTCCGTACTGGTCGACTCCCCTGTCGTCATCCCTCCCTGTTTCCCGCCAACGCAAGCGATCTGGTCGGTCGAGACTCCAGCGGTGGGTGAGGCACGCGGTGGCTCGCCAGACGGCCACCACCCAAGTCGCGGCAATCGAGCCCGACGAATCCCTCTACGGCCTGTTCGATCTGTCGACTGGCTCCGTAGAGACTGCATCCGAGTGCGATAGCAGTGATCCAGCGACGGAGGTCTTGATGGTCGATGGACCTCGTAGCCCTCCAGGCTTCCCCCGTGGCGACGGGGCGGACGGTGGAGGTGACCCCGATCAAGTCCATGAGGAGTATCAACCCGAGCCACTTAACTCCCTGCAAAGGGAAGGACTTCGCCGCAGGAACATGGATGCCCTGCATACTCCTATCGCAGGAGAAACCCCCGAGGCTCGTGCCATGGAAGTGGCGCGTTTGGCCAACTTGGCTGAACGGGCTCGTCTGGAGAATCTCCAGCAAGCACTCGACGAGCGCGCGCGGCAATGAATACCCGACTCCAGTCGACGTCAACTCTTCCCGCCGACTCAGGTATATCGAACCCCGATTCAGAATTTAGCAGCTGCAACCCGTATAGCAGAGTCAATTCAGCCCTCTCAGTCGGAGGCTGGCAGAGGCTTGATGCAGATTAGAGATTTGCTCCGGGCAGCAGGAGATCAGAATTCGGCCGTGTCACAGTCACGCAACAGGATTCACAGTCGATCCGTCGCTGCGAATTTGGTTCAGTCGGCTCATAGCCCTAGATCGCCTCCGCGGCGTGAAGGACGCGAGAATCGACGAGACCAATACGGTGACCGATATGATCGTGATGATAGGCGTCGAGTGCCCACTCCTCCTCCGAGAGGCGGGTCTTACGCTCCTCGACAGCAAGATGACAGGCGTCAACTCAGTGTGGGGCGAAGAGCTCCGGTCGACCCCCGGGAACCAGGCTTCGACACACGATCCATTATCGTGCAAGGCTTGGTCGATCGGAACAGGGCTCACAGAGATGCGCCCACTGGCAGCCGAGTCCATGTTTCAGGTCCGGAATGTTTCAGCAGGGCTATCAGAGCCGCAGTGATTCCCCCCAACTTCAGGTTGGCAACTGGAGTGAGCAAGTTCACCGGTGAGTCTAAGCCCGAAACCTGGCTTGAGGACTACCGAGTGGTGGTACAGATCGGCGGCGGGAACGATGAGGTGGCCATGAAGCATTTGCCACTCATGTTGGAAGGTTCGGCCAGGGCGTGGCTGAATCAGTTGACTCCAAGCAGTATTTACACTTGGGAAGATCTTTCCCGAGTGTTCGTCAGAACATTTGAAGGAACCTGCAAGCGACCAGCTGGGCTGACAGAGCTGCAAGTCCGCGTGCAGAAGACGAATGAAACCTTACGAGAGTACATTTAGAGGTGGATTACTTTGCATCATACCGTGGAGAACGTGTCTGATCATCAGGCAGTCTGTGCTTTCAAGGATGGTGTCAAGAACAGAGAATTAAGTTTGAAGTTTGGACGTACCGGAGATATGACCCTGAGTCGAATGATGGAAATTGCCACCAAGTACGCCAATGGTGAAGAGGAGGACCGACTCCAAAGCGGCAAGTACAAGCCGAGTCAATCAGAGAAAGGAAACTCCAGTCCGAAATAGAAGCGGAAGGCCGAACCAGCGGCTCCTGGGGAGGCTCTGGCCGTGACTCAGGGCAAGTCCAAGGGAAAACCCAAAGGATCCTGGAACCCCAAGAAGGTGAAGGATAAAGAAGGAAATGACGTGATGGATCTACCGTGTCACATCCACATGAAGAAGGACGAAGAGGGTAATTTCATCTACCCTAAACATACCACTCGCCAGTGTCGGCTCTTGATCCAGCAGTTTCAAGGCAAGCAGCCCAAAGACAAAGAGAAGGAGTCAGACAAGGCTGAGGACAAGGAGGACAGCGAAGGAGGTTACCCCCATGTCAATTTCACCCTGATGATTTTTGCTGATGTAGAGAGCAAAAGTCGACTAAAAGTGATCAACCGCGAGGTGAATATGGTCACTCCGGCGACGCCAAACTATCTGAGATGGTCCCAGACTCCCATTACATTCGACCAGTCTGATCACCCGACTCATATTGCCACCCCTGGGAGGCAAGCTTTGGTGGTCGACCCGATCGTCGAAGGCACTCGACTGACGAAGGTGCTAATGGATGGTGGTAGCGGACTGAACTTATTGTATGAGGACACGCTGAAAGGAATGGGCATTCCGATGTCCCGACTGAGCAAAAGCAACATGAGTTTTCATGGAGTTATACCTGGAAAGAAAGCCGAATCACTCGGCCAAATGGCTCTGGACTAGTGTTCGGTGACTCGAAACATTTCCGGAAAGAGAGGCTGATGTTTGAGGTCGTGGATTTTCAGAGCGCTTACCACGCTATTTTGGGGAGACCAGCTTACGCACGGTTCATGGCTCTACCATGTTACGTGTACCTCAAATTTAAGATGCCCGGCCCCAAAGGCGTGATCACTATCACTGGTGATCAGAAAAAGGCAGAAGAGTGCTTCCAGAAAGGCTCAAAGATTGCCGATTCCCAGATGGAGACGGTCGAGCTAGAAGAATATAAGCAAAATGCTGATCCGAGTGAATTGTTGCGAGCTAAGAAGCCTGCCACAGAGTCAGCTTTTCAGTCGTCCGGTGAGACGAAGCCCGTTCACATTCACCCGACTGACCCCAATGCAGCTCCTACCCATATCTCCACAACACTCGACCCTAAATAGGAAGAAGCGCTCATCCAGTTCCTCCGTGAGAATTGGGACATCTTTGCATGGAAGCCTGCTGACATGCCGGGTGTTCCCAGGGGACTGGCTGAGCATCGCCTTAGAGTCGACTCGGCAGCAAAACCAGTCAAAGAACATCTTCGGCGGTCCGCCGTCCATAAGAGAAAAGCTATTGGTGAGGAGGTGGCTCGACTATTGGCGGCAGGATTTATCCGAGAGATATACCACTCCGAGTGGCTCGCCAATGTTGTCATGGTTCCCAAGAAGGACAACTCACTCCGCATGTGCATTGATTTCAAACACATCAATCGGGCCTGCCCGAAAGATCATTTTCCTCTCCCTCGCATCGATCAAATTGTCGACTCGACCGCGGGGTGTGAGAGATTGTCTTTTCTAGACGCCTACTCCGGATACCATCAGATCCGTCTGTATGGACCGGATGAGATCAAAACAGCTTTCATCACTCCATTCGGGTGCTTCTGCTATATCACTATGCCATTCGGCGTCAAGAATGCCGGAGCCACGTTCATGAGGATGATTCAGAAGTGTTTGCTCACTCAAATCAGTCGGAACGTGGAAGCGTACATGGATGACATTGTGGTCAAGTCACGTAAGGGTTCCGACCTGTTGACTGACCTAGCTGAAACATTTGCCAATATCAGGAGGTATGATATCAAGCTCAATCCGTCAAAGTGCACATTCGGAGTTCCAGGTGGCAAGTTACTCGGTTTTCTCGTTTCCGAAGGAGGAATCGACGCTAACCCAGAAAAAGTTGGCACTATACTCCGAATGAAACGCCCTGTGCGAGTGCACGACGTCCAGAAACTTACTGGATGCTTGGCCGCGTTAAGTCGATTCATCTCTCGCCTCGGTGAAAAGGCATTGCCCCTTTACCGACTGATGAAAAAGGCAAACAAGTTCGAGTGTACTCCAGAAGCTGATGCAGCGTTTGCCGAGCTAAAAGCTCTGCTCTCCACCCAGCCGGTGCTTGCTGCTCCAATCAGCAAAGAGCCTCTGTTGCTTTACATTGCAGCCACAGGACAGGTCGTCAGTACAGTACTTACGGTCGAGCGGGAAGAGGAAGGCAAAACCTTCAAAGTTCAACGCCCAGTGTATTATCTCTCAGAAGTTTTGACTCCATCGAAGCAAAGATATCCTCATTATCAGAAGCTCGTGTATGGAATCTACATGACCATGAAGAAGGTCGTCAGCGACGCGCCATTGTCAGAGATTCTGCACAACAGAGATGCAACTGGTCGAGTGGCTAAATGGGCGATTGAACTTCTTCCCCTTGATATCAAATTTGAGGCAAAGAAAGCCATTAAGTCCCAGGCTATAGCTGATTTCCTTGCCGAGTGGATTGAACAACAGCAGCCGACTCAAGTTCACTCGGATCATTGGACCATGTTCTTTGATGGCTCTAAGATGTTAAATGGTTCTGGTGCTGGGGTAGTCTTGGTTTCCCCCAGAGGAGATAAGCTCAGATATGTGCTCCAGATCCACTTTGATTCCTCCAACAATGAAGCAGAATATGAAGCTCTCCTGTACGGGTTGCGCATGGCCATTTCACTCGGCGTCCGTCGCCTTATGGTTTATGGCGACTCAGATTTGGTGGTCAATCAGGTGATGAAGGAGTGGGATGTTAGAAGCCCAGCCATGACTGGATACTGCAATGCAGTGAGGAAGCTTGAAAAGAAATTCGAAGGGTTGGAGCTCCATCACATACCCCGACTGAAGAATCAAGCGGCTGATGATTTGGCGAAGATAGGTTCCAAGAGAGAAGCCATCCCCAGTGGTGTGTTCTTGGAGCATATTCATACTCCATCAGTCAAAGAAGATCCTTTTACTGAAGAAGCTCCGCAGCCCAAGAGTGCCACAGATCCGACTGAGGTTGAAGTTCCAGCAGTGGTCGACTTGGTCATGGAGGCTTTAGTGATCACTCCCGATTGGACAATACCATACATCGCGTATATCCTGAGAAAAGAGCTCCCAGAGGACGAAGAAGAGGCTCGACAGATCGTCCGCCGGTCCAAAGCCTTTACTGTGATCAAAGGGCAGCTATTTAGGGAGAGCGCGACTGGAGTTAGTCAGAAGTGCATAACGCCAGAAGAAGGTCGGATAATCCTTGATGATATCCACTCGGGGACCTGTGGCCATCATGCGTCCTCTCGGACCATCATGGCCAAAGCATACCGAGCCGGATTTTACTGGCCAAGGGCGAATGAAATGGCAAAGGAGATAGTGGATAAGTGCGAGGGATGCCAGTTTTACTCCAACATGTCACACAAGCCCGCGTCAGCTCTGAAGACCATACCACTTGTCTGGCCGTTCGCTGTATGGGGATTAGATATGGTCGGTCCCTTGAGGACGGGTCGAAGCGGTTTCACACATGTATTGGTAGCAGTCGACAAGTTCACCAAGTGGATTGAGGCTAAACCCATCAAGAACCTTGACGCCAGTACTGCAGTCAGCTTCATCAGAGAACTGACATTCAGATATGGAGTCCCACACAGCATCATCACTGACAATGGGTCAAACTTCGATTCAGAGGAATTCAGAGCGTTCTGCACATCTCAAGGCACACGAGTCGACTATGCTTCAGTCGCCCATCCTCAGTCGAATGGACAAGCAGAGCGGGCCAATGGCTTGATTCTCAAAGGGTTGAAACCCCGACTGATGCGTGACCTCAAGCATGCGGCTGGAGCATGGGTCGACGAACTTCCCTCTGTGCTTTGGGGGTTAAGGACCACGCCTAATCGGTCGACTGGGAGAACTCCATTCTTCTTGGTCTACGGAGCCGAAGCGGTCTTGCCGAGTGACCTGCTCCACAACGCTCGTCGAGTCGAGCTCTACAATGAAGCTGAAGCAGAACAAGCACGGCAGGATGCAGTCGACCTCCTGGAGGAAGAAAGGAAGATGGCTCTGATCCGATCAACCATTTACCAACAGGACTTGCGTCGTTTCCACGCCAGAAACGTGAAGAGTCGATCCTTCCAGGAAGGAGATTTAGTCCTCCGAGTGGATCAACAGAAACCACACAAGCTTGCTCCTTCTTGGGAAGGACCCTTCATCGTTACCAAGGTTCTCCTCAACGGAGCGTACCGTCTTTACAACGTCGAGCATGACATCGACGAGCCCCAAGCTTGGAACGCGGACCTTCTCCGCCCCTTCTACACTTAAGTATTCACTCGGATGAGTTGTAATAAAAGTACTTCAGTAGTTTATTTATCAAAGATAAGAGCTTTATAATTTTCCCAGTAATTATTATTACTTTTGTCCACATAAAGCAACCCCCCAGTGGGTGGCTTGGCTGCGAATCTGATTTGCCTAAGTCTGTAAAAAATCCTAACCGAGTGGTGAGCCAGCCTCCCACTCGGAGGCTTAGCTGCGAAATCCGTTTCGCCTAAGTTAAACAAAATCCTACCGAGTGGTAAGCCAGCCTTCCACTCGGAGGCTTAGCTGCAGTCCAAGTACTCGCCTAAGTTCAATAAAATCCTACCGAGTGGTAAGCCAGCCTTCCACTCGGAGGCCTAGCTGCAGTCCAAGTACTCGCCTAAGTTCAATAAAATCGTACCGAGTGGTAAGCCAGCCTTCCACTTGGAGGCTTAGCTGCAGTCCAAGTACTCGCCTAAGTTCAATAAAATCCTACCGAGTGGTAAGCCAGCCTTCCACTCGGAGGCTTAGCTGCAGTCCAAGCACTCGCCTAAGATCAAATACAAACATGCGCTCCGCAAGGAGGACGAGGTGCAAGTCGACTGCCACCCTCTCCTCAGAGCTATGCCACAAATACAATGTGCGCTTGCAAGAAGGACGAGGTGTGTGTCGACTGCTACCCTCTCCTCCGAGCTACGCCACAAATACAATGTGCGCTCGCACGAAGGACGAGGTGCAGGTCGACTGCTACTCTCACCTCCGAGCAACGCCACAAGTACAAAGTGCCTTATATAAGAAGAACACCTTAAAATCCTACCGAGTGGAGAGCAAACCTCCCACTCGGGGGCTTAGCTGCAGCCCCGTGCTCGCCTAAGTTTTTAAAATCCTATCGAGTGGAGAGCAAACCTCCCACTCGGGGGCTTAGCTGCAGCCCCGTGCTCGCCTAAGTTTTTAAAATCCTACCGAGTGGAGAGCAAACCTCCCGCTCGGGGGCTTAGCTGCAGCCCCGTGCTCGCCTAAGTTTTTAAAACCTACCGAGTGGAGAGCAGACCTCCCACTCGGGGGCTTAGCTGCAGCCCCGTGCCCGCCTAAGTTTTTAAAACCTACCGAGTGGAGAGCAGACCTCCCACTCGGGGGCTTAGCTGCAGCCACGTGCTCGCCTAAGTTTTGAAAAACCTACCGAGTGGAGAGCAAACCTCCCACTCGGGGGCTTAGCTGCAGCCCCGTGCTCGCCTAAGTTTTTAAAATCCTACCGAGTGGAGAGCAAACCTCCTACTCGGAGGCTTAGCTGCAGCCCAAGGCCTGCCTAAGTGAATTGAAGAACAAGTCGATTGCAATAAGCACCTCGCTTTAACCTGCAAGAGACATCTCAAACCAAATACGAGCATATTCAAACGTCGACTCCAAGTTTGGACAAATACCTAACGGAACCGAAAAGTGCTCAGGCGCTAAGCCTGTTAAGGTTTATCGGTTACAGAATCACTTGGCATACCGAGGCGAATTTAAAGTGCCGAGCTCAAGAAGTTTTTTACCCCTCCTGTGTAGGGCTGGAAGGTGCAACAAACTCGTCGAGGTCGATCCCATTAGCAATCCGAGTGGCAGCGGCGATGAAGGTCTCCATGAAGGACCGAAAACCGTGCTTATTGGTGTTAGCCACCCGAAGAGCCGCCAACTTGTCATCTCGCGCATCCTTGCAATGGACTCGGACCAGAGATAAAGCAACATCTGCACCGCACCTGGCAGCAGATTTCTTCCACTCCTGCACTCGACTTGGGATTGTGTTCAGTCGAGTCATCAGAGACTCGAGGTCATTCTGGAGCGTTTCCCCGGGCTAGAGCGTAGCGTCGATGCGGGAAGTGGCAACCTTCAACCTTGCTAGATAATCAATGACAACATCAACGCGAGATTCTAGCCGGAGCACATTCATGGCAACTTCATCATTCACCGGAGAGTTGATGGGGTCCAGGTTAGGCTCCAGTCGACCAGCCTCCTCTTCAAAGTTTTGGCAAAATTCTGCAAGCACAACCACCGAGTCAAAACAACGGTCGAATGGAAAGATCACTGTAAAAATAATTGTCGGGTGCAAAGGATTACCTTCGAGCATGAGGAATAGCTTCTTGGCGAGTCCGCCCAGATAAGCCTCCAGATCGTTCCTCTTCCCCGTCAGCTCACTGGCCTTGTCGTTCAGAGCAACTTTATCGCTTTTCAGTCGACTGACCTCCTTGTTGGCAATGGCAAGAGCAGCTTTCAGATTGGTGTTTTCTTCTTCAAGCTTGGTGACCGAAGCCAACTTCTCGTCTGCGAGTCTGGTCTTCTCTAAAGCTATTTTCTGCATCTCAGCCAACTCTAGGTCTTTCTTCTTCTGGGCCTCCTTCACTTTGCCTGCAAAGTTACAGCAAGGTCAGAATTCGAAGCAAATGAGGAGCAAAAGCAGTCCAAAGACTCACCAAACATACCTTTGGTCTCCTCCTTCGCCTTCGCCAAATTCTCCTGGACCAGCTTCAGATCAAGCTCGAGCTGGATATGCTTGTTCTCCATCTCAGTATAGCGAGCTGCAAGGTCGCAGGATTTCTACAAAAACCAATCGACAAATGTCAAAAACAAATCACTTCCGAGTGACTAAGGAAAAACCATACGTTTCTAAGACTACAGCCGAATACAAACATTCGACCACAGTCTCGGGGACTACACCCAGTGGGTGCACTCAGCATGCCCCCACTAGTTCTATCAAGGAAGAGTCGACCAGTCGACCAACAACAAAAAAAGAGAGGGACGTGTTCTTCAGACTGTAGTCAATTGCCCGCAGTCGACCACAGTCTCGGGGACTACACCTAGTGGGTGCACTCAGCATGCCCCCACCGGTCAATAAATCCATTCGGCATAACCGAATGAAGAAAAAATTCAAAATATAAAGACTATGGTCGACTGCCAGCAGTCCACCATAGCCTTGGGGACTACACCCAGTGGGTGCACTCAGCGTGCCCCCACTAAATCAGAATTCCAATCGACACACCCACTGGGTGTAGGACAATCACTAAGAATTTCGGAAAAGAAGAATCTTCAGACATCATATCCTAACAGAACAGGCGATGACCGACTGACCTGAACGTTGCTCTGGAGAGCGGAACTGGCGTCATAAGCTGCCTGGCTAGCCTCTCGGATGGCTTTCACCTGCTCCATCATGACTCCCGCCTGGCGTATCACTTCTTTTGCAGCGCTGGCTTGGTCCTCTGGGACGTAGTGGGTCGAGAAGAGTGAAGGCTGTGCTGCACTCGACGATGCGGGGTGAGCACTCGTCAACGGCACCGCGAAAGATACGGTGGGCCGAGTGGTGTTCTCTCCCTCCGCGACCAGTGTCTCGGGTGCTGACACGTCCTGAGTCAACCTGCCAGCAGATGCTTTCCTACTCCTCCTTTGCTTCAGTGGTTCCTCATCGTCGTCGTCGTCAGGAAGGGTGATAACAACATCGGATGGAGCTACAGAAAAGAATCAGAATTAGAGACCAAGAGCCAATCGACTAAAAGACAGAATTACGAGAGTCATACCAGGTTTTGAGGTAGCAGCATCTTCCATCTCATGATCGTCAGCCCTGGCCGAGGTATCAGAAGTAGCAGCACTGCAACTCCAAACATCAGTCGGTTAACTCATGAGTCGACCAAAAATAAACTCACGAAGAGAAAGAAGACTCGGATATAATTTTTACCCTGATATGGTGGGAATTGACACCTTCATCTTCTGCAAGACCTTCGCCGGTTTCGATGGCGCCATTCAAGATTGCTTCGGAGCCTTCTCAGTCGGCGCCGGAGAAGTGGTCCGAGGGCGCTTGGTCGACTGCGCGACAGTCGCGACCCCCTTACCACGTTCAGCTGCAGGGTCATGGATGAGCTTCGATCGCCTTTCCGTACGAGGCGGTACAACTTCCTCCTCCTCCTCCTCTTCTTCCTCCTCATCAGAATCATCACCGTCATCGTCATCAGCAGCATCCGAATCCCACTCCTCCTGGCTTTCGCCTCCACTTCCTTCCCCCTCTTCAGTCGGCGCCTGAGCTCCATTCGACATCGAGTATAATTCAGTGATGGCCTGACAGTCAACAAAACGAAGATCAATCGACCAATTTGCAGCAAAGGCAGAATGAGTACAACAAGACTACGAATGAAGATAAAGTGGAGGTACCGAGTCTGGAGTATATGTATTGTCGAGTGGCGGAATCCTTCTGCCCCCCTCGAGGGTTGTCCTTATTCCCTGTGACTGCGGCCATCCACCTCTCCAGTGTGGCATTGTCGACTACCTCTGGATGAACCCGAGTTTCGTCCTCGGTTCCACAGTACAGCCACATTGGGTGGCCCCGGTACTGAAGTGGCTGGATGCGCCGCCTAAGGAAGACCTCCAGAAGGTCCATGCCCGTCACTCCTTCCCGAACTAGCTGAACTACACGTTCCATCAACATTTTCACTTGGGCTTTCTCCTCAGGGAGCACTTTCAGAGATGAGGGCTTGTTCACTCGGTCCATAGAAAACGGAGGGAGACCACTCGACTGTCCCGAGGTCGACTCGTCTTGGCAGTAGAACCAAGTCGACTGCCAGCCTCTGACCGACTCAGGGAGGGTCATGGTCGGAAAGGTGCTCTTGTTCCTCATCTGAATCCCCAGACCGCCACACATCTGAATGACCTTGGTCTTATCGTCGTCTGGACTCGCCTTTTTCATTGTCTGAGAACGACAAGTGAATATGTGCTTGAACAGACCCCAGTGCGGTCGGCAGCCCAGGAAGTTCTCGCACATGGACACGAAGGCAGCAAGGTAGGCGATGGAGTTCGGATTGAAGTGGTGGAGTTGCGCCCCAAAGAAATTCAAGAAACCACGAAAGAAAGCACTCGGAGGCAGAGAAAATCCACGGTCGACGTGAGTAGCTAAAAGGACGCACTCACCCTCCTGCGGCTGCGGATGCCACTCGTTCCCCGGGAGCCTCGCTGCTCCGTGAGGGATCAAACCCTCGTTGGCCAGCGAGATCCGTCTCGGTGATGGTCGACCGGATCCAATCCCCTTGGACCCAGCCCTGCGGCAGGCGGGACGTGGACGAGGAGCCTCCTCGGCTAGTCGCTCTCCCTTTCGCCTTCCCCGTCGCCGTTGCCTTCTTCGCGCACTCCAGAGCCGCCGTCTTCTCCTTCACCATTGTTGCCGTTGAAGCGCACGAAGAGTGGTTGGGCAGAGGCGAGAGCAGGCGATGCGGGCGGAGGTGGAGAGGACAGAAGGGAGATTGGAGAAGTACTGTTCAAAAACCCTCGCCGGACACATTTTATAGAGCCGCTTCCGAGTGGATGACAAGCGGACCCGGGCAATCCTAGCACATCCCGAAACAGTTGCGCACGCATGATACGTGGCGAAAAAGACGGTGCGGAAATCGAGGCATCTATGTTCTATCCCATCCGAGTGCCGCGGTCCGCCCCGCTTCGCGCGCTTCCCAAAATTCGGATCCCACGAAATCCGCCAACAACAGATCAATTTGACAGACGATGGATTTCCTGCGATCCGTCACTCGGAAGTTTATCAAGTACAAAAGTTCACTCGACTTAAGAAAGGAATGGATCAAGGCGACTGAAATAAGAGTTGCTGTCATCAACGAAAGATTATCAGTCCAAGATGAGACATATCCAGAACACAAAAGCAGGTCGGAAATAATATCAACTCCTTCCTCATTCAAACCTTGATCCATTCGGGGGCTAATGATGAAGTCATGTACCTAGGGTAGGGTCATAGACCTGATCTAAGTACCCTACCCAAGGACACCCTCAGAAGAAACTGCCTTCCAGTCGACCAAGAGGGACTTCACTCGACCAACTCGAAGGACTCGACCATGAAGACTCAATCAACCACCAGGAGATCAAGAGCCACTCTGCATCCAAACGGTCTGTAATTAAGTAGTCTTTATGGCATTTAGAACACTTTATGTAAGACGTTACCAGTAACGCCTAGACTTAATGTACTTTAAACCCTGCATTACTGAGGGCCGGAGGGGTCTGGAGGACACTATATAAGCCACCCCCTCCTCAGTGTAAGGGGTTCGCACTCTCGTAACCTATACACACATAATCCAGTCGACCGCCTCCGGGCTCCGAGACGTAGGGCTATTACTTCCTCCGAGAAGGGCCTGAACTCGTACATCCAGTGTCTTCACAACTGCTCCATAGCTAGGATCTTGCCTCTCCATACCTACCCCCACTCTACTGTCAGACTTAGAACCACGACAGGGTGCCCACGGATTTTAATTTCCAAACCTCTGATTTGCATCGATTGTCGTGATTTTAAACACCCCATTCACTTTTCTAAACTTAATATGTTGCTTTGGACACAGGCATATTTGACTTTTAAAACTTTACTGTCAATATATTTTAAAATGTTCAAATTAATAGACACTTCAAGTATATATGCATAAATTTGTCATAAAACTGCTTCTACATACAGGATCCCAGCATACATATGTTCAAACATACTGATATACACTTTTGTTTTTACCCTATATATAAATCACTTCTGGATTAAATGGAAGATACTACCAAATTCCAATGGATTTGGCACCAACTCCATAGGAATTTTAACAGGTATATTTTCATACTCATTCACATAGCTAGGTTGATTCACTATATGTATGTTTTTGATCGAAACGACTACCCCCATAGATAATTACATAGGCACGACGCATCATGCAGAGAGGTAGGAACGCCACGAGAAGACGCCCTCCTTGTCACTTATCTCCATGAGACGATGTGACCAGAGATCCAAGTCAGAAATAAGGCACCTAAGGGTTATCATAGGACATTGATCAACACTTCTAAATAGCATATCGTTACGCGCTGCCCAAATCTTCCATAGTAATGACATGAGAACCAGTGACCATGCTTTATGGGGAAGCTGATGGGGCAGTGGTGTATCCCATAACTCAGAGATGTCGGTGGTTTGGGGAAAAATACCAATGCGCTGCCATATCAGATTGGCAAGCGGGCAGGTGACGAAGAGGTGCATGGAGTCCTCGGGCAACAGAGCACATCGAGGACATATGTCGGTGGAGATGATATGCTTGTGGGCGAGGTTGACCCTAGTGTTGAGACGGTCTTTGAAGAGTAGCCAAGAATTTTTTTTGATCTTGCATGGAGCCTTGGAACACCATATGAGAGGGGCAAAGGGGATCATTTTCAGGCCGGGCCATGAGGGCGTCGTAGATTTTCTAGTTGTTAATCTTTTTCCAATTTCACGCAAGTCAAGCAAACCCTAAATTAACTATGAACCGTGGTCTGGTACCTTAGTATGACCAGGATACAAGATACATGAGGACTGAACTAAGAGCACCTCCAACCGCGCCCCCAACAGGCCCCCTAGGGCGACTTTTTTCACGTCGGCGCCGAGAAAACCCCCCAGTTGCGCCCCCCAAGATGCCGAAATCTGCCGGCTCGGCCCGTTTTGGGCCCAACGATCCCAGTCTAAACCCAGCGCACTGGGTGTGGGGGGGGGGGCGCTCGGGGGGTCCGGCGGAAGGGAAAAACACGCCTGGGCCATACTGTCAGGCGAAAAGTCAAGACAATCGTCCAGATTCACCCCCACCCCCGCGCGCTCGGCCGCCACCTGCCGATCCCGGCCCGCCCACTGCCCACCACCGCTTGATAGGCCTTCCCCGTCAGAAAAGAGAGAAGGTTTCGCCACGGCAACCTCTCCACCACCTTCCTGGTTGAGTTTCCCGATGCTCCGGCCGTGCAGGACGGGATACTGGCGGTTGTGCACCCACCACACCCGTCAGGTGTTTGGCGATTTGTCTGCTCGGTGATGGACTCGGACAAGGAGGAGACGCTCACGGCACTGCTGGAGGAGGAAGCCGATGCCGCTGCCCAGGAAGAGAAGCATCTCATGGTCCTCGCCGCCCTAGCCGGCCTGCTCGCGAGCAATGAAAAGCCGTGGCGAGGTGGCTCAGCGCCGGGGCGGCTGAAAGCAAAGAACCAACATCGTCTGGAAGGCTACTGCATGCTCTACTCCGACTACTTCGCCGACGCTCCACTGCACGGCGATGAAGTATTTCGACGCCGTTATCGGATGAGCCGAAAGCTTTCCCTCAGGATTGTGAATTCCATCCGGGAGTTCGACAACTACTTCAAGTGCTAGAAGGATTGCACCGACAAACTTGGATTCACCTCAATCCAGAAGTGCATGACAGGGATGAGGATGCTTGCATACGGAGCTCCCGTTATTCACTCGACGACTATGGGCACATGGCCGAGTCCACGACCATTGAGTGTTTCTACAAGTTCTGCAGGACAGTGGTGGCAGTGTTTGGACCGCAATACTTGCGATCACCCAATGCTGAAGACACTGCTCGGATCCTAGCACAGAATGAAGCAAGAGGATTTCCCCGGATGCTTAGAAGCATCGACTGCATGCAATGGAAATGGAAGAACTGTCCATTTGCTTGGCAGAGGATGTACAAAGGCGCCAAAGGCGGTTGCAGTGTGGTACTTGAGGCAGTGGCCACACAGGTCCTCTGGACTTGACACTCCTTCTTTGGTATGCCAGGAACTCGCAATGACATCAACGTGCTATAGTGCTCCCCTGTCTTTGCCAAGCTTGTTGAAGGTCATTCTCCTCTGGTGAACTTTGAGGTCACTGGGCGGCACTACAACAAGGGATACTACCTAGCTGATGGCATCTATCCGAGATGGTCTACATTTGTGAAGACTATCTCAAACATGCATGCTTTTGCCGAGATGGTCCCAGTTGCCCTGGCTTTTCATGATCACTAATTAGCAGCACACATTTGCACGTTTTTCCCCGTGAGCATGCATGTTGAATTGTATTTTCCGAAACATGCATGCTTTTCAAATACATGTTCAGTTCATTTGTTGTCGAAGATGGAGATTTTTTTTAAGACAAGGACATTAATACATACTCCCTCCGTCCAGAAATACTTGTCATCAAAATGGATAGAAGGAGACGTATCTAGATGCATTTTAGTTCTAGATACATCTCTTTTATCCATTTTGATGATAAGTATTTTCGGACAGAGGGAGTACTACCCCTCTCTATCCGAATCTGTAAGGCGGACACAAGTTTCTAGGCTTTTCTTTTGCGGGAAGTTTTTAGGCTTTCAACTTCACTAACAAAACATGTGCTATATACATATTTTTAGTGGCATATACCGCATGATTACGTTAGTCAAATCGAAGACCTAAAAACCCATGCCAGCCTTACAAACTCAATGGATGGAGTACTATCTCATGCATGCATGTGCATGCAAGCTTTGCCGTGAAGGTACTAAGTTACTACACTAACTATCCAGAGTTACGAACTTTGGAACATAACATAAACATAGGTATTAGATTGTGTATTCCTCAGTCATCCAAAGAGGTACTATTTCTAAATCGACGAGATTGCACGTCATCAACACATTTTATAGCCTTATTATGCATGCGAGCAAATATCATATATGTTGTGCCAGTGTTCCTAGGTTTTGCAATAATTTGGCTGTGGGCATCCCCATTGCTGATCAAAAGTTTTTTTTTTCTCTCGGTGTATATATATCCTGATATTCTTCCCTTTTATCCAAGAAAAATATAGTTCTGTTAGTTGATACGAAGGTAAGTGTCCGAAGTTACATTTGCACCACAACTCCACAAGTCACACAGCAATGCAAGAATCAAAATTATGCACATGTTCCAGACCCAACCAATAAAAATTAATTAACAATATGTTTTTGACGATATACATGTGTCCCATGATCAATGCATGGAAGCTTGCCACCTCAGCATGCAAGATCACCAAATAATTAGATTACAAATTTACAACCGTCATAATTAATTAATTTAGAACACGTACAATTACACAACAGATAATCTTAGTTAGACCTTGAGCATCATGACATAGACATGTGATGCATCACTATATGTGTAAGATCATCCTGATCGACGCATAATTTCTTCTATAATTTCCTTGACTCCATGCACTCAAGCTATACTTATTTAGCCACATGCACCCGGTTAAACAAAAAGCTCTAGTTAACTTAATTCGGTCGATCGCTTGATTTACCCGTAGATCACCGACGGGCTGTCCATCCTCTGGGCTCCCATGTGCGGCCGCCGGGGGGACGGCCTCTCGAGCTTCGACCCCATGCCGCCGTCGAATCCTCTGCTCCCAGCGGAGTCGCCGGACATGGTCATCATCGGCTTCGCTTCGTACATGGAGTCTATGTCGTCCATCATCGGCGGTGCCATCTGGAGTAGCTGATCGCCCTTGTCATCCTCGTCGCCGTCGTCGTCGTCACCCCACATCATAGGGCTCTTGCCTCCGGCGTACTGGCTGGACCTCTTCTTCCCCAACGACCCAATGCCGCCGCCATCGCTGCACGCGAAGAAGCTCTCCATTGGCTGCTGCTGCTGCAGGTCTAAGTGACCGCCGCCGTAGAGGTGCAGGTCCTGCAGGGAAGGGAAGCCCATGGAAGCTGGGCCAATGTCCTTGATGGAGCACACGTCGAGGACGCCGGCGTGGTTGCCTAGGGATTTGTATCCGGCAGTAGGGCTCGCCGCGACGTCGCCGGTGGCAAGCGTCTGGTATGCTTTCTCCAGGATGGACTGCATGTACTTTCCCTGGGCTTCAATCCTCATTTGGAGGTGCTTCTGCACCTGCGTGTCAATTGTCATGTACTCATGTTCATGCATGCATGAGCTAACTATTTTAAGCATAATTAAGCTACACAATTAGTGACAACCGACTAAGCAATTAAACTTAATAACAGTGTTTTTGCATGCATGCATGTAAGATTTATCTAAAAGTTGAGGAGCATGAGCTGCATGTGAAGGTGGTAAGGTGCTCAGAAAAGGGGAGTTGAGTAAACTTCCTAATGCTTTTAGAAGGAGAAAAATAAACTTCATGAGAAATTGACAGTCTTTTAGCATCCACCCATGCGTACTTTGATTCTTGGTTGATTAATCACCTCTAGTTGCTCATGCAGCCTCCTTTGAACCTCCATTTGCATTCTGATGGCCTCGTTCATGTGCACGTTGCGGCTGAAATTAAGATTCACAAACGGTAAAGGAAAAGTGGTGAATGAAAAGCTTAATAATTGGGATATGAGTGAACGCAAAGTAATTAACATATTCTACTTCTTACTAACTGATTAACCTACTCGTTCAAGTTTCTCCCCATTATGCCTGAAGAAGAGGCCGCGTTTCTATGCATCTCCATTGCTGCCGCAGCTGCGGAAAAATTTGAACAACACGAAGATATAACATATATACTGGAGTAGTAGAGTAGTCATATGCACAATTTTATCTTCACAATTGAATTGCATGAGTTAGCTCTTACCATCCTTAACTGCATGATCGTTGAAGTCCTTGTGCGGCTGCTTTCCCAGCCTGAATTTCTGCACATGAAAAGACCAAATAGATTAGCCAGCATGCATGTGTGAGAGAGCGCATCATGCCAGCAAGAATTAGACCTAACCCTAATTAGAGGGTGCAACAACACACACACGGCCGGACGCACCTGAAGGTGGCTCTTGAGGTGGTAGAGAGTGAGCCCCTTGACCCCCATGACCCTCATGATCGTCTTCGGCGTCGCCTCTACAACAAACACAAAATTCTCAGCGATGGAATTAATAATAAAACAAATGACCAGCACGGAGTACATGAAGGGTTTTGGAGCCGTACTGTCGGGGCCGCCGAGCTGGGCGACGGCGTCGACGAAGCGCTCATGGAGCTCCACCGTCCACCGGAGGCGCGGCTTGGGGTCGGTGGTGAGGACGAGGCCCGAGTCGCCCTGCACGCACATGGGCGCCCCGCCCCCCTGCACCGCCACCGCGCCAGCGCTGCTGCTAGTGGCCTTCTTGGAAGAGAACATTCTTCTCTTGTACTATTCTCCCCTGCCGCTGCCTCTCCTCTCCCTAGATCTCCCGGATTGAGCGCGTAGGGGGATTGGATTGGAGATTCAAGGACAAGGAATAGGGTTCGATCGCCCGCCCGCCTCCCGCGCTACGAGGCGACGCAGAGAGACCCCTTCTTGTTGCCCTCGTGGTCGTGCTGCTGCTGCTGCTGCTGTGTGGCTGGCTATAGCCTATAGCTAGCTAGGTCTGCGTTGGGGTGATGTCTTCTTTCTTTCTCGCTTGCTTGGCCGGGGTGTGTGGCTTTTGCTTTCTTTTTCCGTCCCTCTCTTTCTTGCGAGGAGTCTTCACCTACAAAGCCCCCATGGGTGATATTCTATCATGGCGCAGAAAAGCAACCAGCTCGAAGGCTCCCCCTCCTGCCTTTGGCAAAAGAGGAGAGTCGTGGGGTCTTTTGAAGTCTGCTAATTAGTGATATTCCTCTACTATGATTTTTATGGGTCCAATACGATCGAGCATCATCGACACTGTTCGTAGATACCTAAGCTAATAATACCAGAGGAAGACAGAAGAAAAGCCAATATATTGTTTCTAGTTATTCATTCATAGATGTTCATTCTCACTAAGTACAATTTGGCAAAACGTAACTGGAGAGGATCTCGAAGATGTAGCTTCTGTGATCATGATGAATTTATTAAACACCTCTTTCTTGATTGCCCAATGGCCAAAATTTTATGAAGGTCTGTCCATATAGCGTTTAACATTGCTCCTCCTACTAGCATCCACACGTTATCTGGAACGTGGCTAAATGGAGTTGAGATAGAAACAACGAGACACATCCATGTAGGCGTATGTGCTTTATTAGGGCTATATGGAACTGCATAAATGATTTGGTTTTTAATAGAACAACAAATATTGATTTCTTGTAGGTTATCTTCCGGGCCACTACGTTGATCCGTATGTGGTTGCTACTCAGTCCAATGGATGCCAGAGAGCATATGGTTACTGGGTCTATCCGTTGGGAGACGATAGCACGGGCTATCTTCAACCGGTTTGGATGGCGATCATGTAATAAGACAGGTGTTTAGTTTCCTATTTATCTTTATATCGCCGGTTGTGGCTGTCCCGTTTACTTGCTTTTAGCTCTATGTGAGCATTTTTACTTTTTGAGACTTGGAGACTTTGGTGAATTATTTGATTATTAATAAAATGGCCGCATGCATCAATTTGATGCACAGGCCGGGGAATAACCTCCTTTTCTTAAAAATATATTCATAGATGTTCATGCATATGTAGTAGGATTAACTGGACTATATAAACAGAGTAAGTTACACAAAAACACCACGTTTGTTATAGGTATTTATAAAACCGCTGGTTTTGATTTTCTTTTTCAACAAATCACTGTCCCCGAGGCAGCTCTTCACAAATACAAACATTCCTGATAGCTGGTGGGCCCCATCTATCAAGGCTGGTGTGGTAGTTTAGGTGGACAATATGCCGAGGTGGACGTCGATGAGCGTCCACGGATTTTAGAGGGTAACATGGTCGAAAGAAAGAATTCTGATAGGAGGAGCCTAGATGTCATAGAGAGAGAAGCTAGACAATGGCGAGGATCCTCAGAGTGGCTGAAAAATGACGATTCACGCGATGGTGTCGATGTGTGATGGTACATTGTTGGAGGGGTATACCCTATGGGCGTGTGCAAAAAAATTCAACCTACGAGTGTCTAGTGACTCTGAGGACCCGCACTTAGTCGTATCAAAGTAGTAATGTCCTCCAAGTACATATGGTTTGACTGTTGACTTTTTGAAGTAAGAGTATCGATCGCATAGAGAGCTTATGAAATTGTTTTGTGCCTTTATAGAGGTTTATCGGAACATGCATGCACTAGTAGAAAAAAGGGCTATGGTCCTGGGCAGATCAGAGCATTAGTCCTGGTCGTGTTACGAACCAGGACTAATGGGAGCATCAGTCCCGGTTCGAGAGGCTAGGACGTCGGCCGGGCCTCGGAAGGCATCTGTCCCGGTTTGGTTGGGACCTTTAGTCCCGGTTCTAGCCACCAACCGGGACAAAAGGGGTTGCTGCCCTTTAGTCCCGGTTGGTGTCTAGAACCGGGACTAGAGGGTAGGCCATTCCTCCCAGTTTTAGACACATACTGGGACTAAAGTTTTGCCTATATATATCCACGCCCCCCATCTCCTCTGTTTTTTGGCCGTGGAAGGGTGGAGGTGTGGGCTACTCTGTTTTTGCCTGTATATGAACATGAGGTGTTCGATGAAATGCCTGAGCCACACTTAAGCTTTCTCCTCTCCAAGCTCGACCTCTAAGCTACATTTTCTCAAGATTTGTTTAGGTTTGGCGGTGCACCAACTACATAAGTGTTCTAAAAGGTTAGCAACTTCATCGTTTCATCTCTCACTGCTAGCTAGTTTAGCTCATTTCAAATGCTCTAGAAGTAGAGTGGTTTGTGGGTTTTAGTGGAGGAGTGCATGTGGGAGTTCTTTTGATTTAGATGCACAATATGAGCTCAAACTAACTTCTTAGAGTCTGCACATGTGTAGGGTGTGGTCCCGTCCCCGTCCTCACCGCCGTCGACCGCCCGCGCCGATCTCGTCGCCGGCACCACCGTGGTGAGCCTATTGTTCTTATCTAAAAGAAAAAAAATTCTTACTTGTATGATTTAGATAGACACTTGTATAATTTTCTTACTTTCATTATTATTTGTTATTATATAGTGCCATGGTTTTGGTATCCGCCCCCGTTGAATCTCGTCCGGCCTATGACTCAGATGTGGCATAATATCTTTTATAACTATTTGTTTCATCTAGTGTTTATGACAATATGCCGACCAACTTGACATAGACGTCTTTATCTAGGAGGTATGTGAACCAGAAATTCCAACCGACCCTCTTGTTGAGAGATTAAATTTAGTTGAAAAAGAAAACAATTATTTGAAGGAAAAATTGAAAAGATTTGAAGAAGAGAAGATGAAACTGGAGTTGCACGTTGCCGATGTCGTCGATGATCACAAAATCCAGATGGATGCAATGCACTTGAATATTAGAAAGATTAAAAAATATGCCATTGATAATGAGGCTTGGTATCATTATGATGTTGGATCAATTGTTACCTTAGTTGTGATTTTGATTGCATTTGTTGTTGCATTTAAATGTTTTACATAGTTGTATGTTAGTTTTAATTAGACGCTCTAGAGAGTTGTATGTTGTTCTATGAGAACTATGTATGAACTTTATGTATTTTTTTTTTAGTGATAACATTTGATCACTACTGTAATTTGGTTTTAATATGATGATGAACTTGTATTAATTTGGTCATTTCTCTATTCATGATGTTCTATAATGGTTTTTGATACACTTAATGATGTTCTCTATTCATGTGATGATGAAAACGTGTGTGGGATGAGCACAAACAACAGGAATTTGACCTACGAGAGTTGCTGTTTGTAACCATCAATGATTGGCCTGCTCTTAGTAGCCTTTCAGGACAGACAAACAAGCGATACAAGGCATGCACACGCTGTTTAGATGACACTAAAAGTATATATATTTGGACAAATGCAAGAAGAATATGTATCTAGGACATCGTCGATTTCTTCGGACCAAGCATGCCTTAAGAAAGAAAGGCAATCATTTCAAAGGTGAGCCAGATCACCAGAACAACCCGTCCTTCGTACTGGTGCTGATATACTTGATATGGTCAAGGATTTACAAGTAATCTTTTGAAATGGTCCTGACGGACAATCTCTTCCGAATAACGCTGAGGGACACACACCCATGTGGAAGAAGAAATCTATATTTCGGGACCTACCCTATTGGAAAGGCCTAGAGGTCCGCTCTGCAATCGACGTGATGCACGTGACGAAGAATGTTTGCGTGAACCTGCTAGGCTTCTTGGGCGTGTATGAGAAGACAAAAGATACAAGGTTTTGCGTGAACCTACCTTGTTGGAAAGACCTAGAGGTACACTCTTGCCAAAGAAGAGAAGGAAATCTTCTTTGAATGTCTGCTCAGTATCAAGGTCCCGTCTGATTTCTCATCAAATATAAAAAGAATAATAAATATGGTAGAGAAAAAAAAATTCCAAAACCTAAAGTCTCATTACTGCCACATGATTATGACGCAACTGCTTCTGGTTGCATTGAAGGGGCTTCTACCAGAAAATATTCGATTAGCCATTGTGAAGCTATGTGCATTCCTCAATGCAATTTCTCAGAAGGTAATCGACCCAGAAATACTCATACTTCGAAAGAGATTGACCAGTTTGTACACGAAGTGCATCCAGTTTTTGTCGTAACCCTCTAAACTTTTTAGCACATGCTATGTGGGTGAAATTATGATACCATGCCATGTTTTAACCTTTTTAGAGTTTTTGTAGTGCTTTTCAATTTCATGGTCATTTAGCTCAAAGAATGAACTAATAGCAAAAAAATGAACTAAAAAGAATCAGTTAAAATATTTTGTTATGATCAACTAAAAAAAAACCATAATATTCTTCAATAGCAAAAAGAACAAAAAAGCTTTTACAAACCTCTAGTTTTGATCAAAATAATATGAACTTAAAATCATATAAAATTTATGCAACTAAAATTACCAAAGTATTTTTTTGTTAAAAACTTTAGTAGCAAAAAGAACTTTCATAAAGTATTTTTTGTTACAAACTTTAATAGCAAACTCAAAAGCTTTTATAAACTCTAATAGCAAAAGGAATCAACTAAAAAGAATCAATAAAAAATAAAATTTATGCAACTAAAATTATATAAAATTTATGCAACTAAAAATAACATAAATTTTAAAAAAACATAACGTATGCAAAAAAATAAAAAAAATGCCCACCTACTAGGCCACCACGGCGTGCATACGACTAGAAACCTTAAATATGGGCTAGGTTGCAGGCCCGCAGGGCAGGTAGGCCCATGGCACAGAGGTAGGCATGTACTGCCTGCTTTAGAGAGGAGCTCGAGAGGCGTGTCACAGCCGCGCTTATAAACCGCTGCGAGCTCCTCTCAACTAGCGAGGTGGGGCTAAACTTTCGACATCGCTGTGCCAGACATTTATTTCCGTTGGTGGCTCCAACCGGGACTAAATGTCTATGCTTCCCGCCCTTTTGCTTGACGAAATACACCTTTAGTCCCGGTTGGTGGCTCGGACCGGGAATAAAGGGGGTCCTTTAGTCCTGGTTGGAGCCACCAACCGGGACTAAAGGGTTGGGTATATAACCACACAGTTAGGAAATTTCCCCAAGCTCTCCCATTCTCCCCCAACGCTGCCAGGCTGCTGCACCATCGGCTCCTCACCGGGCCTCCTCGCTATTGCCGCCCGCTCCTCGTCATCGTTCCCGAGCCTGCTCGGCCTCGCTCATCGCCATCGCTGCCCCCGTCAAGCTCCGCCCGCTCCTCGTCGCCAGCCTCGTCCCCGCCCTCGAGAGCACGTCCTCGTCACCGACCAGACCTCCTCCCTGAGCCCTCGCCGCCCCCGCTCCCCGGCAAACATCGCCCCCCGCGGTGAGCCGCCGCCCTCCCATGTTTGCATTCGTTGAAGATGACAAAATTTGGAATGAAAATGTAAAGCTACTATTTTTTTTAAATGAGCATGAATAGAAAATGAGCATATGAAAATGAACATGAATGGAAAATGAGCATAGAAACATGAATAGAAAATGTGCATATTTAGAAAACTGTTAGTAATGAGCATATGAACTATAATGATGTTATCTACTTTGATGTTGCTCACTAAAAAGTCTATTGTAGAAAACTGTTGATGTTTGTCACTTTGTTATTTTTATGTGAAATAATGCATGCACCATATGAGAAACTTGTCAATATGTCATTGGATCATTTTTATGTGTACTTGTTGCTAGTAATTTTTTCATGCCATGATATGCCCTGATGTGAGTGCCATGAGCTTGCAAACAAGCCGTCACTGCTTCTGTTTTCAGACTTGTTAATTTCACCAAGTCCTAAACTGTGTTATAAAACTTGCCAACTTCGCTTGTTGGTTGCTACTAATCTAGACCTCATATGGATATGATTCCTTCATGTGATTTGGTGTCTATGATGTGTAGTTTGATGCCATGATTTTGGTTGATATGTTACCTTGCTGTAGCATGTTTAGTTGTTGCTCTCAAGTTGATATCATGTTATATCTATCAGCCTGTTAAGAAAATGTTCCATTTTGTAAAATCCATAGTAAATGATATTTGCATCATATGAACTTGTGCCAATGGATTATTTGAAGATCGCTATATCTACTACATGCTAATGTCAGTTTCGTAAATTGTACAATTTTTATGCTTGCTGTTATGTGCCTCCCAAGTCAGCATCATGATGTTGTTGTCAGCATGCCCAGTTTTTCACCAAGTCTAAAATCTGTTATATCTTCTTGCCATGTTCTTGATAACCCACAAGTATAGGAAATTGTCTGTAGCCTTCTTCGATAAATAAGAGTGTTGAATCCAACGAGGAGCTAAAGGCAGAACAAATATTGCCTCAAATTCTATTGACCACCGGTACAACTCTACGCACACTTGACATTTGCTTTACCTAAAACAAGTATGAAACTAATTTGCAAGAATAAAACTACGAGTACTTTGCGAGAATAGAAGTATGAATAAAATGCAAGGTGGTAAAAGTGGATAGCTTTTTTCAACAAGAAAGTCATTTGTCCCCAGGCAATCGATAACAAGTACCGGTAATCATTCTTGCAATTTTATATGAGGGAGAGGCATGAGCTAACATACTTTCTCTACTTGGATCATATGCACTTATGATTGGAACTCTAGTAAGCATACGCAACTACTGAAGATCATTAAGGTCGTGAAACCGAACCTTATCATTAAGTATCAAGTCCTCTTTGCTCCCATACGCCATGACCCACCTACTCGGGTTTAAGCTTCTGTCACTCTCGCAACCCACCATAGGAAAACCATGAACATATTGCAACACCCTACAACAGGGGCCCCTCACGTTTGCGCGAGAATGGAGGGCACCGTAGGACATCATGATACGTCTCCGTCGTATCTATAATTTTTGATTGTTCCATGCCAATATTCTACAACTTTCATATACTTTTGGCAACTTTTTATATTATTTTTGAGACTAACATATTGATCCAGTGCCCAGTGCCAGTTCATGTTTGTTGCATGTTTTATGTTTCGCAGAAATCCAATATCAAACGGAGTCCAAACGGGATAAAAACAGATGGAGATCATTTTTGGAATATTTATGATTTTTGGGACGAAAAACCAACGCGAGACGGTGCCTGAGGGGGCCACGAGGCAGGGGGGTGCGCCCCAGGGGGGCAGGCGTGCCCCTGACCCTCGTGGGCACCCCGTAAGGCGGTTGACGCTCTTCTTTTTCCACAAGAAAGCTAATTTTCGGAGAAAAATCAGGGCGAAGGTTTCAATCCAATCGGAGTTACGGATCTCCGGGTATATAAGAAACGGTGAAAGGGCAGAATTCGGGAACACAAAAACAAAGAGAGACAGAGAGACAGATCCAATCTCGGAGGGGCTCTCGCCCCTCCCACGCCATGGGAGCCAAGGACCAGAGGGGAAACCCTTCTCCCATCTAGGGAGGAGGTCAAGGAAGAAGAAGAAGAAGGGGGGCTCTCTCCCCCTCGCTTCTGGTGGCGCCGGAACATCACCGGGGCCATCATCATCACCGTGATCTACACCAACAACTTCACCGCCTTCATTACCAACTCTTCCCTCCTCTATGCAGCGGTGTAACCCCTCTTTTACCCGCTGTAATCTCTATTTAAACATGGTGCTCAATGCTATATATTCTTTCCCAATGATGTATGGCTATCCTATGATGTTTGAGTAGATCTGTTTTGTCCTATGGGTTAATTGATGATCGTGATTGGTTTGAGTTGCATGCTTTATTATTGGTGCTGTCCTATGGTGCTCTCCGTGTCATGCAAGCGTGAGGGATCCCCGCTTTAGGGTTTGTAATATGTTCATGATTTGCTTATGATGGGTCCCGAGTAAGTAGGTTATTTGTGTATGGGATAAAGAGAACTTGGTGCTTTAATGCTATGGTTGCGTTTTACCTTAATGATCTTTAGTAGTTGCGGATGCTTGCTAGAGTTCCAATCATAAGTGCATATGATCCAAGAAGAGAAAGTATGTTAGCTTATGCCTCTCCCTCAAATAAAATTGCAATAGTGATTACCGGTCTAGTTATCGATTGCCTAGGGACAAATAACTTTCTCGTGACAAAAAGCTCTCTACTAAAACTAACTTAGTTGCTTCTTTATCTAAACAGCCCTTACTTTTCATTTACGTGTTCTTTATTATCTTGCAAACCTATCCAACAACACCTACAAAGTACTTCTAGTTTCATAGTTGTTTTAGGTAAAGCGAACGTCAAGCGTGCGTAGAGTTGTATCGGTGGTCGATAGAACTTGAGGGAATATTTGTTCTACCTTTAGCTCCTCGTTGGGTTCGACACTCTTACTTATCGAAAGAGGCTAAAATTGATCCCTATACTTGTGGGTTATCAAGACCTTTTTCTGGCGCCGTTGCCGGGGAGTCATAGCGTGGGGTGAATATTCTCGCGTGTGCTTGTTTGCTTTATCACTAAGTAGATTTTATTTGCTGTTCTAAGCTGTTCTCTATCTTTAGTTATGGATATGGAACACGAAATACCAAAAAATTAGGTGTACTTGCTACTCATGGAGATGGGGAACCTCCTAAAACCCTCGATGCTCATTATGTAAAAGATATTATGTACTACTTTGATAATCCTGAGAAACCCCATTCAATTATGTTATGGGAGGCACGTTGGATCAACGTGAATAATTTAGGGATTATCTCTTGACACAAAAAGGGAAACTATTATGGGACCAAATTCATATGTTACATTGGTATGCTAGGCAACTATGCTTGAGATATGATTATACTTGTTGCTCTAGGATGAAAGCTCCACACCTTTCCTTTTCATGCAAATTTAATGATAATGAAACCTTGGATTCTTATGCTAATGGTATATATGATTACTATGTTGTGGAACAAATAGAAGAATTTGTTGCTTTTATGGGTGCTTATGAAATTTAATCTTTGTTTAAAATGTGTGAAAATCTTGATGATGCTGTTTACAGACCTGAAAATTTTGCTATACTTAAATATTGTATGAAAATTATGAATTTAATGCCGATATTGATGCATTTATTGAGGAAGTCTCCACTGTCCAAGAAGAGACTAATATTTTGCAGGAGTCTATGGAAGAAGAAATTGATGAAATTGTGAGATCATTGGATGAAAAAGATGTTGAGGAGAGCGAAGAACAAAAGGAGGAAGAGCGGATTATCTACCCGTGCCCACCTTCTAATGAGAGTAACTCTTCAACTCATAGATTCTTTAATTCCCCTTTGTGCTTACCGAAGGATGATTGCTATGATGATTGCTGTGATCCCGTTGATTCTCTTGAAATATCCCTTTTTGATGATGCTTGCTATGTTTGTGGCCAAGACGCCGATATGAATTATGCTTATGGAGATGAACTTGCTATAGTTCCTTATGTTAAACATTAAATTGTTGCTATTGCACCCACGCATGATAGTCCTATTATCTTTTTAAATTCTCCAAACTACACTATATCGGAGAAGTTTGTGCTTATTAAGGATTATATTGATGGGTTGCCTTTTACCATTGCACATGATGATTTGGATAGATATAATATGCATGTGCTTGCTGCTCCTACTTGCAATTATTATGAGAGAGTAACTATATCTCCACCTCTCTATGTTTCCAATACGATAAAATTGCAAGAAACTGCTTATACTATGCATTGGCCTTTACTTGGTGTGCATGAATTGTTCTTTTATGACATGCCGATGCATAAGAAGAGAGTTAGACTTCTTTGTTGCATGATATATGTTACTTTGTGCTCACTACTAAATTACAAATCACTGTTAATTAAAATTGGCTTTGATATACCTTGGGATCCGGGTGGATTCATTACTTGAGCACTATATGCCTAGCTTAATGGCATTAAATAAAGCGCTGCCAGGGAGACAACCTAGAAGTTTTAGAGAGTCATTTATTTCTGTTTAGTGCTTTTATATAGTCTAAAAACAAATAAAATAAAGAGGGGAACCCAAAACTTTTCAAAAAGGAAAGTGAAAGTGAGAAAGACAAGCATTGTTGAAGTGGGGGAGCTCCTTGAACTTCGTTCATGCTCACGGAAACTTTGTGAATCTTAATTACAGAAACTTTTCATAAAAAATAATTATCCCCTTGTACAATTCCATTGTATTATAAAAATAATGTGCCAAGGTTTGCCTTTAGGATGTTTACAATGCTTGTTGGTTTGTGCGGTGGAGGACAGAAACTTTGGCTGTAGTGCGTGATTTTACATTTTTTACTGGAATGTCAAACTGTTTTGAAACTTTTTGCACTGCCTTTATGTACAAATTGTTTATTTTTCCTAATTTTGGTAGAATTGTTGGGGTACCAGATGTATGGTGAATGTTCAGATTGCTACAGACTGTTCTGTTTTTGATGTATAGTTTACTTGTTTTGATGAAACTATCAATTTCTATCAGTGGATTAAGCCATGGAAAAGCTATATTACAGCAGACACAATGCAAAAACAAAGTATGAATTGGTTTGCAACATTACTTAGAGTAGTGATTTGATTTATTATACTAACGAATCTTACCGAGTTTTCTGTTGAAGTTTTGTGTGGATGAAGTGTTTGATCGAGAAGGTCTCGATATGAGGAAAAAGAGGACAGGCAAGAGCTCAAGCTTGGGGATGCCCAAGGCACCCCAAGTAAATATTCAAGGAGACTCAAGCGTCTAATCTTGGGGATACCCCGGAAGGCATCCCCTCTTTCTTCAACAAGTATCAATATGTTTCATATTCGTTTCATTCATGCGATATGTGCAAGTCTTGGAGCGTCTTTTGCATTTAGTTTTCACTTTTCTTTTATGCACCTTGCTGGTATGAGATAGTACTTGGTTGATTTATAGAATGCTCATTGCACTTCACTTATATCTTTTGAGTATGGATTTATAGAATGCTTCATGTGCTTTACTTATATCATTTGAAGTTTGGATTGTCTGTTTCTCTTCACATAGAAAACCGCCATTTGTAGAATACTCTTTTGCTTCAATTAAATTTGTTAGAGCATGGGCATATATTTTGTAGAAAGAATTAAACTCTCTTGCTTCACTTATATCTATTTAGAGAGATGTCAGGAATTGGTCATTCACATGGTTAGTCATAAAATCCTACATAAACTTGTAGACCACTGAATATGATATGTTTGATTCCTTGCAACAGTTTTGCGATATAAAGGTGGTGATACTAGAGTCATGCTAGTGGGTGACTGTGGATTAGTAGAAATACTTGTGTTGAGGTTTGTGATTCCCGAAGCATGCACGTACGGTGAACCATTATGTGATGAAGTCGGAGCATGATTTATTTATTGATTGTCGTCCTTATGAGTGGCGGTCGGGGACGAGCGATGGTCTTTTCCTACCAATCTATCCCCCTAGGAGCATGCACGTAGTACTTTGTTTTGATGACTAATAGATTTTTGCAATAAGTATGTGAGTTCTTTATGACTAATGTTGAGTCCATGGATTATACACACTCTCACCCTTCCATCATTGCTAGCCGCTTCGGTACCGTGCATTGACCTTTCTCACCTCGAGAGTTGGTGCAAACTTCGCCGGTGCATCCAAACCCCATGATACGATACACTCTATCACACATAAGCCTCCTTATATCTTCCTCAAAATAGCCACCATACCTACCTATCATGACATTTCCATAGCCATTCCGAGATATATTGCCATGCAACTTCCATCATCATCATATACATGACTTGAGCATTCATTGTCATATTGCTTTGCATGATCGTAAGATAGCTAGCATGATATTTTTATGGCTTGTCCATTTTTTGATATCTTTGCTATGCTTGATCATTGCACATCCCGGTACACCGCCGGAGGCATTCATATAGAGTCATATCATTGTTCTAGTATCGAGTTGTAATATTGAGTTGTAAGTAAATAAAAGTGTGATGATCATCATTATTAGAGCATTGCCCCAGTGAGGAAAGGATGATGGAGACTATGATTCCCCCACAAGTCGGGATGAGACTCCGGACTTTATAAAAAAGGAGAGGCCAAAGAAGCCTAAATAAAAAAAGGGGGGGCCAAAGAAGCCCAACAAAAAAAAGGAGAAAATTAAAAAAATGAGGAAAAAGAGAGAAGGGGCAATATTACTATCCTTTTACCACACTTGTGCTTCAAAGTAGCACCATGTTCTTCATATAGAGAGTCTCTTGAGTTATCACTTTCATATACTAGTGGGAATTTTCATTATAGAACTTGGCTTGTATATTCCGATGACGGGCTTCCTCAAATGCCCGAGGTCTTCATGAGCAAGCAAGTTGGATGCACACCCACTTAGTTTTCAGTTTGAGCTTTCATACACTTATAGCTCTAGTGCATCCATTGCATGGCAATCCCTACTCCTCGCATTGACATCAATTGATGGGCATCGCCATAGCCCATTGATTAGCCGCGTCGATGTGAGACTTTCTCCTTTTTTGTCTTCTCCATATAACCCCCACCATCATATTCTATTCCACCTATAGTGCTATATCCATGGCTCACGCTCATGTATTGCGTGAAAGTTGAAAAGGTTTGAGAACATCAAAAGTATGAAACAATTGCTTGGCTTGTCATCGGGGTTGTGCATGATTTGAATATTTTGTGTGGTGAAGATGGAGCATAGCCAGACTATATGATTTTGTAGGGATAACTTTCTTTGGCCATGTTATTTTGAAAAAAACATGATTGCTTTATTAGTACGCTCGAAGAATTATTGTTTTTATGTCAAATGATAGACTATTGCTTTGAATCACTCGTGTCTTAATATTCATGCCATGATTAGATACATGATCAAGATTATGCTAGGTAGCATTCCACATCAAAAATTATTTTTTTATCATTTACCTACTCGAGGACGAGCATGAATTAAGCTTGGGATGCTGATACGTCTCCGTCGTATCTATAATTTTTGATTGTTCCATGCCAATATTCTACAACTTTCATATACTTTTGGCAACTTTTTATATTATTTTGGGGACTAACATATTGATCCAGTGCCCAGTGCTAGTTCCTGTTTGTTGCATGTTTTATGTTTTGCAGAAACCCAATATCAAACGGAGTCCAAACGGGATAAAAACGGACGAAGATCATTTTTGGAATATTTATGATTTTTGGGAAGAAAAACCAACACGAGACGATGCCCGAGGGGGCCACGAGGCAGGGGGGGCGCCCCAGGGGGGCAGGCGCACCCCTGACCCTTGTGGGCACCCCGTAAGGCGGTTGCCGCTCTTCTTTTGCCGCAAGAAAGCTAAATTTCGGAGAAAAATCAGGGCGAAGGTTACAATCCAATCGGAGTTACGGATCTCCGTATATATAAGAAACGGTGAAAGGGCAGAATCCGGGAACACAGAAACAGAGAGAGACAGAGAGACAAATCCAATCTCGGAGGGGCTCTCGCCCCTCCCACGCCATGGGAGCCAAGGACCAGAGGGGAAACCCTTCTCCCATCTAGGGAGGATGTCAAGGAAGAAGAAGAAGAAGGGGGGCTCTCTCCCCCTCGCTTCCGGTGGCGCTGGAACATCACCGGGGCCATCATCATCACCGCGATCTACACGAACAACTTCACCGCCTTCATCACCAACTCTTCCCTCCTCTATGCAGCGGTGTAACCCCTCTTTTACCCGATGTAATCTATACTTAAACATGGTGCTCAACGCTATATATTATTTCCCAATGATGTATGGCTATCCTATGATGTTTGAGTAGATCTGTTTTGTCCTATGGGTTAATTGATGATCGTGATTTGTTTGAGTTGCATGTTTTATTATTGGTGCTGTGCTATGGTGCTCTCCATGTCGCGCAAGCGTGAGGGATCCTTGCTGTAGGGTTTGCAATATGTTCATGATTTGCTTATGGTGGGTGGCGTGAGTGACATAAGCACAGACCCGGGTAAGTAGGTTATTTGCGTATGGGATAAAGAGGACTTGATGCTTTAATGCTATGGTTGGGTTTTACCTTAATGATCTTTAGTAGTTGCGATGCTTGCTAGAGTTCCAATCATAAGTGCATATGATCCAAGAATAGAAAGTATGTTAGCTTATGCCTCTCCCTCAAATAAAATTGCAATAGTGATTACCGGTCTAGTTATCGATTGCCTAGGGACAAATAACTTTCTCGTGACAAAAAGCTCTCTACTAAAACTAACTTAGTTGCTTCTTTATCGAAACAAACCATACTTTTCATTTACGTGTTCTTTATTATCTTGCAAACCTATCCAACAACACCTACAAAGTACTTCTAGTTTCATACTTATTTTAGGTAAAGCGAACGTCAAGCGTGCGTAGAGTTGTATCGGTGGTCGACAGAACTTGAGGGAATATTTGTTCTACCTTTAGTTCCTCGTTGGGTTCGACACTATTACTTATCGAAAGAGGCTACAATTGATCCCCTATACTTGTGGGTTATCACATCACCAAAGTAAAATATACAATCATACCAACCAAGATCACGATTAACCCATAGGACAAAACGGATCTACTCAAACATCATAGGATAACCATAGATCATTGGGAAACAATATATGGAGTTGAGCACCATGTTTAAGTAGAGATTACAGCGGGGAGAAGGGGTGTTACACCGCTGCATAGAGGGGGATAGAGTTGGTGTTGACGATAGCAAGATTGTTGATGTAGATCGCCGTCACGATCCTAGCCCTGGCGGCACTCCGGCACCACCGGGAGAGAGGGGGAAAGAGCCCCCCTCCTTCTTATTCTTCCCTGGCCTCGCCCTAGATGGGAGGAGGGTTCCCCATCTGGTCCATGGCCTCCATGGCGGCAAAGGGGCAGGAGCCTCTCCGAGATTGGATCTCCCTCTCTGTTCTCTTCTGTTTCGCGCTCTCCAGATCTGGCCGAAAACCATTTGTTATATTCCCGGAGATCCGTAACTCCGATCGCGCTGATCTTTTTACATGATTTTTTTCCTGATATAAGCTTCCTTGCGCCCAAAGTAGATCTCCAACCGACGTACGAGGTGAGCACAACCCACCACCACGCGCTAGAGGCCTGGGGCGCGCCCTGGTGTATCGTGGTCCGTGTGGGCCTCTTTTTGCAGTGATTCCAACTCCTAAAATTCACAATATTCCAAAATAATTCTCCGTGGAGTTTCATCACGTTTGGACGTCGTTTGATATGGATTTTCTGTGATACAAAAACATGTAACAAACATGAACTGGCACTGGGCACTGGATAAGTAAGTTAGTCCAAATAAATCATATAAAAAGTTGCCAAAAGTATGTAAAAGTTGAATAATATTGGCATGAAACAATCAAAAATTATAGATATGAGGGAGACGTATCAGCATCCCCAGGATTAATTCCTACTCGTCCTCAAGTAGGTAAATGATAAAAAAGATAATTTTTGATGTGGAATGCTACCTAGCATAAACTTGATCATATATCTAGTCATGGCATGAATATTAAGACATAAGTGATTCAAAGCAATAGTCTATAAGTTGACATAAAGACATCAATACTCAGGCATCCCAACAAACAATCATGTCTGTCAGAATATCAACGCTAGAGAAAGCTATCCCTACAATATCATATAATCTTGTCATGCTCTGTCTTCTTAACACAAATTATAAATCATGCACAACCCCGATGACAAGCTGAGCAATTGGTTTATACTTTTTAACGCGCTTCAACTTTTTCAACCCTCACGCAATACATGAGTGTAAGCCATGGATGATAGGGGCAAATATAAAGAAGACAAAAAAGTAAGGAAGTCTCACATCGACGCAGCTAACCAACGGGCTATGGAGATGCCCATCAATTGATATCAACATGAGGAGTAGGGATTGCCATGCAACGAATGCACTAAGAGCTATAAGTGTATGAAAGCTCCATATGAAAACTAAGTGGGTGTACATCTAATCCTATAATGAAATATACCCACTAGTATATCAACATATGAGACTCTCCATATGAAAAACATGGTGCTACTTTGAAGCACAAGTGTGGTAAAGGATACTAACAATGCCCCTTCCCTCTTTGTTTATTTTTGTCTTCTTTTTTTCTTTTTTTTCTCTTTTTTTTCCTTTCCCCCTTTTTTCTTCTCTCATTGTCTGGAGTCTCATCCCGACTTGTGGGGGAACCATAGTCTCCATCATCCTTTCCTCACTGGGGCACTGCTCTAAAAATGATGATCATCACACTTCTATTTACTTATAACTCAAAAAGAAAAAAAATTACAACCCGATACCTATAACAAAATATGATTCTATATGAATGCCTCTGGCACGTACCAGGATGTGCAATGATCTATCATAACATGTATGAAAAATGATGAACGGTGGCTGAGCCACAACTACTATATCAGCTATATGATCATGCAAAGCAATATGACAATGAATGGTCAAGTCATCAAAACGGAAGCGGTGGAAGTTGCATGTCAATATATCTCGTAATGGCCATGGAAAAGCCATAATAGGAAGGTATGGTGGCTGTTTTGAGGAAGATATAATAAGGCTTATGTGCGATAGAGCGTATCATATCACGGGGTTTGGGTGCGCCTGCGAAGTTTGCACCGACTCTCGAGGTGAGAAAGGGCAATGCATGGTACCGTAGAGGCTAGCAAATTGCTGAAAGGTAAGAGTGCGTATAATCCATGGACTCACATTAGTCATAAAGAACTCATATACTTATTGCAAAAGTTTATTAGCCCTCGAAGCAAAGTAATGCTACGGATGCTCCTAGGGGGGAGGTTGGTAGGAGTTAACCATCGCGCGCCCCCAACCTTCACACAAAGATAGACAATCAAGGATAAATTGTGCTCCAACTTCCTGGCATAATGGGAGACTATACGTGCATGCTTCGGGAATCACAAACCTTAACACCAATGTTCTTACTAACCACAACCGTTTACTAGTACTTCCCACATATTTCATCTCTATATCGCAAAACTATTGCAAGGAATCAAACATATCATATTCAGTGATCTATAAGTTTTATGTAGGATTTTTATGACTAACCATGCAAATGACGAATTCCATTTATCTCACCAAATTGATGTAAGTGAAGCATGAGAGTTTAATTCTTTCTACAAAAGATCATGCTCTAACAAATATAAGTGAAGCAAAAGAGCATTCTACGAACATCGGTTTTCTATGTGAAGAGAAACATGCAATCCAAACTTCAAATGATATAAGTGAAGCACATGAAGCATTATATAAAGCCATACTCAAAAGATATAAGTGAAGTGCAATGAGCATTCTATAAATCAACCATGGACTATCTTATACCAGCATGGTGCCGAAAACCGTTTCTTATATTCCCGGAGATCCGTAACTCTGATCGCGCTGATCTTTTTACACTATTTTTTCCTGATATAAGCTTTCTTGCACCCGAAGTAGATCTCCAACCGACGTACAAGGTGAGCAAAACCCACCACCACATGCCAGGGGCCTGGGGTGCGCCCTGGTGTATCGTGGTCTGTGTGGGCCTCCATTTGCGGTGATTCCAACTCCTAAAATTCAAAAATATTCCAAAATAATTCTTCGTGGAGTTTCATCACGTTTGGACTTAGTTTGATAAGGATTTTATGCAATACAAAATCATGCAACAAACAGGAATTGGCACTAAGCACTGGATAAGTAAGTTAGTCCAAATAAATCATGTAAAAAGTTGCCAAAAGTATATAAAAGTTAAATAATATTGGCATGAAACAATCAAAAATTGTAGATACGATGGAGATGTATCAGTTCTCTTGATGCTACCATCATATGCATGACTCTTCTGAACATGATCAATAACCATGTTTTGTTGTTTATGTTATGCTCTATCATGCCATACCTTTTGATGCCGTGTTCTTGCCATGTAGCATATTTAATTGTTGCCTTCAAGTGTGCATCTTAAATCTGTTTCTGCCACACTGTGAATTACACTAAGTCTAAGAACCTGTTTTTGCATTAGAGTTCATTTTGTATTTTTTGTATGTTTTAATGCAAGCATCTTTTGGGCAATCTTTGAAGATGAAGTAGGAGCATGTTTATGTCATCTTGCTCGATATGTCCTATTTTAGTTTTTGTAGTACATATATTGAATTTTAGAACTTCAATATTTGAGTTATGAACATAGGAAATGTCTGACGATGACGATAGGATCCAATAGTGCGAGTACTGCAGCGACGATCGGGGTCTGTGCGACAGGCCTCACCTGGAAGGCGGTCGATGCTTCAGTATTCAGCTCGACGAGACCTTCGATGTTTATAGCACATACAAATTTCCTTAGAATGGCATGGAAATACCGCATATAGGTAGGTATAGTGGACTCATATGGCAAAACTGGTTTATAGGGTTTTGGATGCACAAGTAGTGATCATACTTAGTGCAAAATGAAGGCTACCAAAAAGATTGAGAAGCGTCCAACCAAGAAACGAAAAATCTCATAAGCGAGCATTAAGCATAACTAACACCGAATAATGCACCACAAGTAGGATTTAATTTCATTGCATAACTATTTACTTTCGTGCTTGCATAGAGAAGCACAAACCTTAACACAAATATTCTTACTAAAGCATATACTCATCAACATGGCTCACATATCATATCGTCATATCTCAAAACCATTGCAAAGAACCAATTTTATTTTGTCCTTCATGATCGTCCAATGATCTTCATGAAAGTTTTTATTATATCCTCCCTGGATATCTATCACTTCGGCACTAATTTCATATGTTGCTTTTAATAAGCTCAAACAAATATAAGTGAAGAACATGAGCATAATATTTCTTTCTCCCAAAATAATTTAAGTGAAGCAAGAGAGAATTTATTAAAAAATTTACTAACTCCCAAATAAATCTAAGTGAAGCATGAGAGCATTTCTGCAAGAATAACAAAGCACACCGTGCTCAAAAAGATATAAGTGAATCACTAGAGCAATTCCATGGCTCTAAAAATTTAAGTGAAGCATAGGAGCAAGCATAGCATAATTTTTGGCTCTCTCAAAAAGGTGTGTACAGCAAGGATTAAAGACTTAAAATAAAAACCAGAACAAGCAAAGACTCATATCATACAAGACGCTCCAAGCAAAACTCATAATATGTGATGAATAAAAATATAGCTCCAAGTAAAATACCGATGGTCATTAGAAGAAAGAGGGGATGCCACTCGGGGGCAACCCCAAGCTTAGTTTCTTGATACTTCTTGAATGTTATCTTGGGGTGCCTCGGGCATCCCAAGCTTAGCCTTTTGCTAATCCTTAATCCTTCATCCATCATAATATCACCCAAAACTTGAAAACTTAAATCACACAAAACTCAACAAAACCTTCGTGAGATCCACTACTATAAGTACTGTTGCAAACCCATTCATATTTTATTTTTGCATTATATCTACTATATTCCAACTTTTCTATGGGCAAAATCTCTTCAAAGAAAGCCATAGAATCATCAAAACAAGCACACAACGCAAAGAAAACAGAATCTGTCAAAAACAGAACAGTGTGTAGCAATCTGGATATTTCGAATACTTTTGTAACTCCAATTTTTTTTTGAAAAATTAGGATCGCGTGGGCAATTTGTATATTAATCTTCTAGAAAAAGAATCAACTCAAAATCACGCTTTTTAAAAAAAATGGGAATTTTCTTTCATGAGTGCAAAAGTTTCTATTTTTCAGCAAGATCAAATCAACTCTCACCCAAATCATCCCAAAGGCCCTGCTTGGCACAAAAACTAATTTAAAGCACAAAAACACATCTAATCAGAGGCATAATTGGGTATTTTATTGAAAACAACAAGAAAACCAAAAAGCAAAAAGATACCAGTTGGGTTGCCTCCCAACGAGTGCTACCGTTTTATGCCCCTAGCTAGGCACAATGCGAAGGATCTAAGTTTTGTCATCTTTAGCCATGTTTTCCTTGGGGGTATTTTTGTGAGGGGTTTTTGCAAATAAAACATAAAACACATTATCCACAGTAACCTTAGCACTATCAAGTTTCTTATCATCATAACCCCTTTGATTTCCGGCAGCAATCCAAGAATAGTGTTGATTAACATCACTAGAAACTTGTTGGTTCATGTCTAAAACAGGGACTTGCTTTTTAAGATTCTCATCAAAGATTTGATTATTCCCAAGCAAATGTCTCAGCCCATAATCACTATTATAAAGAATTTCAAATCATGGATTTTTCATGATTCATACCATAAAAATCAAAGATTTCCCTAGCTTCCCGTATTATGTAGTCAAATTCATTCATGAGAACAAGAGTGGCTAACCTTTTAGCTTTAGGATTCTTTATAACGGGTAACTCATAGAAAGTCTTTGCAATGTAGGATGAGTATGAATAAATTTATTTTCAAGTTTCAGAACTAGTGCCAAAATAGCTTCCACATAAGATTTAGTCTTTATAAGTATATGAGCATCATCAAGACTTAAATTTCCGACACAATTGAAAAATCTTGGATATGTTCTTTTCTCATAAAATTCCATTGCCCCAAGACAAAAGTTTTGGCATCTAGATTACCTGTATGCTCCATTTTAGGAGTTAGGCCATCATCTGTTTTTGCCATACCAAAATCACTCATGATTGCAAGCAAAAAGATAGATCTGATGAGAAAACGACAATGAAAAAGAGGGCGAATAAAACAACAAATTTTTGTGAAGTGGGGGAGAGAAAAATGAGAGGCAAATGGCAAATAATGTAAATTGCAAGGAGATGAGATTTGTGATTAGCAACCTGGTAGATGTTGATGATGTCTCCCCGGCAACGGCGCCAGAAATTGGCGAGTTGTCGGGAGACTATCTTGACTTGATCCTCCCTGGCAACGGCGCCAGAAATTTCTTTTGATAATTGCTTGAATTACGTTGGTATTTCCACAAAGAGGAAGGGATGATGCAGCACAACAACGGTAGGTATTTCCCTCAGAGATGAGACCAAGGTTATCGAACCAGTAGGAGAACCACACAACACCACATAAACAACTCGTGCATACAAAGAACAAATACTTGAAACCAGGCGTAAGAGAGAGGTTGTCAATTCCTCACGGGTAAAAAGATAATTAAAATTGTAGTAGATTGGATAAATAGATCTCGCAGGAACGCGAGATAAAATAAATAACTAAAAATTGCAGCAAGATATTTTTTATTTTGGCTTAATAGATTTTAAAATAAAAGCAAACAAAAATAGATCGCGAAGGCAAATATATTAAAGAAGATACCCGGGGGCCGTAGGTTTCACTAGTGGCCTCTCTCGAGAAAAATAGCAAACGGTGGATAAACAAATTACTGTTGGGAAATTGATAGAACTTCAAATACTTATGACGATATCCAGGCAGTGATCATTATATAGGCATCACATCCGAGATTAGTAGACCGACTCCTGCCTGCATCTACTATTATTACTCCACACATCGACCGCTATCCAGCATGCATCTAGTGTATTAAGTTCATGGAAAAATGGAGTAATGCAATAAGAACGATGACATGATGTAGACAAGATCTATTTATGTAGAAATAGACCTCATCTTGTTATCCTTAATAGAAACGATAGATATGTGTCGTTTCCCCTTCTGTCACTGGGATCAAGCACCGTAAGATTAAACCATCACAAAGCACCTCTTCCCATTGCAAGGTAAATAGATCAAGTTGGCCAAACAAACCCCAAAATCGGAGAAGAAATATGAGGCTATAAGCAATCATGCATATAAGAGATCAAATAAGACTCAAATAACTTTCATGAGTAAAAACATAGATCTGATCATAAACTTAGAGTTCATCGGATCCCAACAAACACACCGCAAAAAGAGTTACATCATATGGATCTCCAAGAGACCATTGTATTGAATCAAATGGGAGAGAGAAAGCCATCTAGCTACTAACTACGGACCCGTAGGTCTACAATGAACTACTCACGCAGCATCGGAGAGGCACCAATGGGGATGATGAACCCCTCCATGATGGTGTTTAGATTGGATCTGGTGGTTCTGGAACTTGCGGCGGCTGGAATTGATTTTTGTCGACTCCCCTAGGGTTTCTGGAAAATTGGGGTATTTATAGAGCAAAGAGGCGGTGCGAGAGGCCACCGAGGTGGGCATAACCCACCTGGGCGCGCCTGGGCCCCTAGGCATGCCCTAGTGGGTTGTGCCCCCCTCGGGGCACCCCTCTGGTACTTCTTCGGCCCATCTTGTGTCTTCTGGTCCAGAAAAAATCTACAAAAATTTTCGCTGCGTTTGGACTCCGTTTGGTATTGATTTCCTGCGATGTAAAAAACAAGCAGAAAACAAAAACTGGTACTGGGCACCATGTCAATAGGTTAGTACCAAAAAATGATATAAAATGATTGTAAATCATCTAAGAATGATAATATAATAGCATGGAACAATCAAAAATTATAGATACATTCGAGACGTATCACGCCTCTGCCATCAACCTCTTTGATGAGGAAAATGAGAAGGCGCCACGACTTGTCGAGGCTAAGGGTGTCCCCGGAAATGAGATCGACGATGCCGTGCTACGCGTCATCACCAGGGTTTAGCAGACCCTTGGTGCACGACGTTTCAAAGCCACAGATTAAGATAGGCATGTTAGGGCCGAGAGGCTGCAGCTCGCAACACAACATGATCGATGGTGCGCCGCAAAGCAAGCTGGGCATGTCCATGCTGATAGGCTGCAGCTCGCCACATAGCGAGACCGTTGGAGCGCCGCAGAGTGAGAGGAGCGGCGCGTTGCAGAGCTAGAGCGGATCCATCAGCACTTCCCTGCTCTCAACATGGCGTCGCAGCTGGGTACATGGCTCGTTAGTAGCCTCATTCCTCGCCAGGAGTGGGCAGAGGCCGTGTGCGCCGTACTTGCACTAGAGGGCAGCCACACCATACTTGATCTGTGATGAAATAACCTACTTGGAGCTCGAGATCGCGCTCCAGATGTACCGCGAGCATGTCGACCGCTTGGACGAGCGCCTGCACGAGTTTAGCCAAAGCCGGGAACTACCATAGGCAAGGGCTGCTGGTCATGGACGCGTTTTATTTTGTTGAGTCATTCCGACATAGGTCGCTATGTATTCACAACAATCATAATATTGATCTGTTTATTTCTTTGTTTCAATGTGCGTACTCTGTTTTCCGTTCTTATATATTGTTTTGTTTCAATGTGTGTGTGTCTGTGTGTGTATGCATGCTTTCCATTTTGTATATGTGGATGATAACAACTAGATACAAATTAGTATATGAACACAGATATAAAAATGGAATTCATAATATATGTTAATTATTCATTAGTTCATCACATAATATATATATATAATATCATCACATATACGTGATGATACTTAACTACTATGTACAGTGAACTTAACTACTATGTACAATGAATAGAATTGAAAATGAACAATACTAAAACCAATAATCCCTCCTTAGGGGGCAGTATTCCGGCAGCCCCTCGCTAGTAGCTACCTGGTGCATGGAGACTTCCTAGCGCGGAGGCAGTGTACTGATAGCCTCTTGCTGGTTGATACACGCAAATGATCTTGCCATTTTGTTGGGCGCCACCGGAGTTCCTCGTCGGTGGCACGCTGGAGCTTATCAGCCCACCTCCATGCAGTGATGAGGTGCCCTACCGCCTTTGGCCTTCCTGGCAAAGTACCCATCTTTGTACCCCTCCTCCACATGTCGACGCACCCGCTCACAAAGCTCCACTACCTCCTTTTTCCAGGCGGCCTCACGGGCTTCACAGGCCACCTGGTACCTAGCTTCCTCCTCCGCCATCTCCTTCTTGAATGCCACTTGCCTGGCTTTCTCTGCCGGTGGCAGCAACTTCCATAAACAAAGATTGTACTGGCCCCAAAACCACTCGAAAGTTGGGGGGGGAGTGGGTCCGGTGCAATCTCGTCTGGCGGCATGTAGGGGTTCTCCTTGTCACTGCTCTTCAACTGAACGTCCATGGGGGGCGGCGCCTCCTCGTCGGCACATGGGCAGATCAGTGGCACCATGGCAGAGAATTGGGTATGTGAGAGAGGGAAGGGGCGAGTGGGGAGAGGATGTAGATGATAATGCAAGCGAGATGACGTGAGCAAGGTAGTATTTATTGGCGGCCGATATCTAGATCGACGGGAATAGTTCACACGCCGATTGCCGGAATTTATGAGTACTGTAGTTTGAATTGCACACAATTCCCACAGCAAAAGCCGTGTGGAGACTTAATCACTGATGGTTTCCAATATAGAACGCGTCTGATTAAAAACCCGCGCCACTCACCTTCCAAACCTCGAGGCATGAAATAGAGTGTCAATCATGTGGGGCCCAGTTGTCTTTGCCAGATATTTATATTTTCTTTCCTCATATAAGGCACGAATGCTTATTTTGTGTTACCATGGCAACGATGTTTCTGTCCAAGGTGTGACACCAATATGTTTGAAAATTCCTTCCAATTTACTGCACATGGCATTAACTCACACACAAGGATACAAATATGATTTTTCAACCCGGTATGGTTAGCTGTTGGATGTACATGTAGTTCAAATTTGAATTACGGTCATTAAATGGCTAGAAAATCACTTAAATGTCTTAAAAAGGTCAAATGACCTCTGAAAATTTCCAAATTTTAACATCATCGTTGTACTAGTGCATAACGGTAGAAAAAGTTTGAAGGCCCTAAGAGGAAGCTATCACCGGTTCGCCATCAAACAAGCATTGTTCCCTCTCGGAACCAGCATTCTATTGAGTGCTCCGGTTTGCGAGGGGTGTGAGTTCAAACTTTCGTTAAACCGGCCGAAAAATTTACCACAACATCTTGGTGCCATGCCATTACGTCAAGCAAGGTTTCATGTATTTCTGATAATTTTTGTTTTTTTTCTGGAATTTAAATGTCATGGCACTCGATGCTTGTGTCCAAGCCATGACACCAATATGTTTGAAAATTTCTTCCAATTCACTGCACATGGAATTAACTCACACACAAGTACACAAATATGATTTTTCAAACCATTATGGTTAGCTATTGCATCTACATGTAGTTAAAAATATGAATTACGGTCACTAAATGGCTAGAAAATCACTTAAATGTCTTAAAAAGGTCAAATGACCCCTGAAATTTTCCAAATTTTGACATGACAATTGTATTAGTGCATGTTAAACGTAGAAAAAGTCTGAAGGCCATATGAGGAAGCTACCATTAGTTCGTCATCAAACACGCATTATTCCCTTTCGGAACCACGAGCCTTCTAGTGAGTTGCTCTGATTTGGGAGGGGTGTGTGTGTGCAAACTTTCATCAAACAGGCCAAATAATTTACCAGAAAATTTGGTGCCATGCCATTACGTCAAGCAAGGTTTCATTTATTTCTGATCATGTTTGATATTTTTGGAATTTAAATGCCATGGCACTCGATGCTTGTTTTCAAGCCGTGACACCAATATGTTTGAAAATTCCTTACAATTTACTGTACATGGAATTAACTCACACACAAGTACACAAATATGATTTTTTTTCAAACCATTATGGTTAGCTGTTGCATGTACATGTAGTTCAAATATGAATTACGGTCATTAAATGGCTAGAAAATCACTTAAATGTCTTTAAAAGGTTAAATGAACCCTTATAATTTCCAAAATTTAACATGATAGTTGTATTAGTACTACCTCCGTTCCTAAATATAAGTCCTTTTAGAGATTGCAATGTGGACTACATACAAAGCAAGATAAGTGAATCTACACTTCAAAATATATCTATATACATCTGTATGTAGTCCTTGTTGAAATCTCTAAAAAGACTTATATTTAGGAATGGAGGAAGTACATTTTAACGGTACAAAATTTTCTCATACAGTTAAAACACCATCCGTTGCCAATGTATTCCAAATTTGTCTTTCACAGCTAATACAAAAAATCAACAACATCACACACAGTTTGTTGCAGGAACCGTTTGCAATGGAAATTCATGGCCTATTTAAGTCTTCTTCCGTAAGCTTCGCCGGCTTCATATGCTCTAGTGCCGGTTACCCGAATCCATGAATCCCCGATCCCCATTCCCCAACCCCTTCTTGCAAAGAATGACACCATGGAGACACTTCGTGAGGGCCCGTACGGCGGCCACGTCCTCCCTGAGCACCTTCGCCTGCACCGAGAGTGCGGCCGCATCCGCCAAGAGGGTGTGTGCGGTAGCCGACGGGGCAGCTACATCGACGGTGGCTTCAAACGCCTAGAGTGATCGAGCAGCCGTCTGTGCCGCCGATGTCGCCCTGGCCTAGGTCGAGGCCATCCACGCTAAGATCAAGGACACCCATGCCAATATATTTCAGGCCTCCTCACAATCCAGCATGCAACCCACGTCCGAAAAGGGGGTAGAGACCATGGAGAACCTACTTCCTCATGAGATCGCCGAGCAGGAGTTGGAGATGCAAGAGGCAGCGGAGATTGAGGAACATCGGGTGGAGGAGTTGCACATGGCTGAGGAGGAGGTAGAGAATAGCCTGTCCATCGAGGAATCTGCGATGGCGTACCAAAGTGAGGTCTAGTGCATCCACTACTATGAGTACTAAAACCTTGAGGGCGGCGCCGAGGACGAGGATAAGGACGATGACGCGGTCGACTTCATCCTGGGGACGCGGAGTCCAGCAACGGCGGCATGTCGCCAGGACAAGTTATCAACGTCTCATCTTACACCAACGAGGCATAAGGCGGTGCATCGACAGATTTGTTAAAATTATGTGTACTTAGCCTTTGTCTATAACGATGGTCTTTTGTTAGAGCAATGTTTAGGTCAATTGGATCCGTTTAATTACTAAAATTACTCGATTCTATAAGTGTGGTATGTGTGCTGTAGGCTCTTTGTGTACCCAAATTTGAAAGATCAAACTCATCGCATGCGCATAAAGTAGAAGAATCGTTTGTGATGCACACATTCGTTCAAAGTGAATTGTATTCGGCGGTACCACGCATAAATTTTCCCTCACCTTACAAAATTTTTAGCCTATCGCCTAAATATCTAACTCTCCCCCCTCCCCACCCCCTTTCCTCATTGGCCACAAGCCACATTTCCCCTATTTCCTCCATCCTTCCTTCTCAACATATAGTCGCTTCCTCGCTCTCGTCGTCTCGCATCTGACCGCCACAGTCACCATGGTCTTCTTCAATGACCTCACCAGCAGTTCCTCCTCCTCCGACGACTCCTTTCACCAGCTAGGCATGCCTCTCTCCTCTATCTCGGGTTATGATGTGGAATAAAGGATTTAACCCGACAACCAATTCGAGCCATTTCTTCCTCTTGTAGCTCCCTAGGACCATCACTTGCAATGAATGGAGCGGGGTAGCTGAAAATCTGCCTGCTCATTGTCACCATCAATCTCCATGCATGATGTTTGTTGCTTTTGAATCTGTGGATAGTGGGAGGAAGTTTCTAGCAGGTGTAGAGAAGGTTAGCCCCACTATCATTGTTACATATCATTTGTTAGATGTGATTCAGACACTGTCACTGTGCTATGTTATTCTGGATGTGATTAAGACAGGGTCATAGTTTCTACCTAGCATCTAAAAATGTTGCCATCTCATCAACGGTGCCCTGAGAAAGTTATGTGGCACCTCTTCAGCAGTTTGTGCAACAGACTTTGCTCTACGCATCGGATCAGCCAAGTAGTAAAATACTAAAACTTTATGGCATGAAGGAACTGGGCATCAGAGGAACTAGGTGCTCCAGAGTCCAGATCCCTGAATTTTTTCTCTGGCACCGGCTCGACACTGTAGGGCACTGGTGCCAAATGTAGCAACATTTGTCTTGACACCGGTTTTGGCCTAAATAGTGGAGAGTCTTAGTGCTATTAGTTCTATGTTACTAAATTTGTGCATGTACACACCTGTTAGTATTAATTTGATGTCATCCAAACACTGTCGCTATGCTATTGCAGTTATATTTAGCTTCCTCTTAAAATTTTCAATTTGGTATTTATAGTAGATGAGTAAGAACTTGTAATGTTGTTGTAGTTAACTATAGCTTGAGATGTTCCTGAATTTGGTTGTTGTCTCAGTAGCAATTAATTCATTTGCACATTGATCTTTTTGAGAAGATATGTCATAATTAATGTGTTTCTTCAATTTTTCAAAATATATATGAGGTGCATTTCTATGTTGCTAGAAACCCATTTTCCCTACAATTGTAACCGTTTTAGTTTAAAATATTATAGGATGAACGAAAGTTTTCTTACCTGGAGTGGGTTGATCAAGAGTGGCCACAATATTTGAAGATATGCCTAGAAAAGCTCTGGAGCATGTATGAGGAAGAGAACAGAGATAGGCTTAGAGAAAATGTTATCAACGCTGAAGAATATTTCAAGATATGGGGGAAAAGAGGAAGATGGAGAATGAGCTCATATTTTTTTAAAATTATACTTTGCTAAGATGGTGTTTGCGGAGGAGGAGGCACTTTCTGAGTTTGCCAGGGCAAAACAGGTTCTTACAGAATTGAAATCATAGGTGGAGAAGACAAACTTGGTTGATCATACATCAGTCGATTAGGGAAATGAATTGTTCTAATATTGTTCTTATGAAGGTGAACTAGTTATATGATGTACTGTGCTATTTTCACGTAGCTATCGTACTGTGATGTTAAAATATATTTGTGTGCCTGATATGAAAATGGAAAATGGTTGTTCGATATGAAATGTGGATTTTCTTAATACTAGAATTATCAATACTAAACTAATAAACGTGCTAAATGGGACATGGTACAAACGTCCCTAGCAGTAAAAGCATGTGTGATGTATAGCCCAATGGCATACATTTTTCTTCAACGAATCGTGTGTAATATACTTGAATAACGCGATCGGTTAACGGAGGCAGAGCATGTGTAATCGTTACACCCATCAGAGACGAGGCTATACAGAAAACTGTGTATGATGTAGATACAGACGGAAACGTTTGTCTAGGATTCACTGTGTGGGATGTGCATACGAATGGACACATTTGTCTGGGATTCACTGTGTGGGATGTGCACATGAAGAGAAACATTTGTCTGGGATTCACTGTGTGGGATGTACATACGAATGGAAACGTTTGTCTGGGATTCACTATTTGGGATGTACATACAAAAGGAAATGATTGTCTGGGATTCACTATGTGGGATGTACATATGAACGGAAACAATTGGGCATGAATAATTGTATGTGATGGCTCGCCCGATCGCACACGAGCTCATTTTGCCCCACGTGTGTGACTAGAGGACCTATCCCCGACGGTTTCTGGGTCGTGTGGGAAGGACCCCCCTATCGCACACACATGCATGGTGAAGGTTTAGAACTCCATCGCAGAAGGGTTAAAAACCATTTATATAGCAACTTGCAGAAAGGATTTTAACCCGGCAGCCAATTTGAGTCATTTCTTCCTCTTGTAGCTCCCTAGGACCATCACTTGCAACGAATGGAGTGGGGTGGCTGAAGATCTGCCTGCTCGTTGTCACCATCAATCTCCATGTGTGAAGTTAGTTGTGTTTGAATCTATGGACAGTGGGAGGATGTTTCTGGCATGTGCAAAGGTTAGCCCCACTTTCGTTTCTACAAATCATTTGTTAGATGTGATGCATACACTGTCAATGTGCTAAGTTATTCTTGATGTGATTAAGATAGCTTCATATTTTCTACCTCGTATATAAAAATGTTGCCATCTCATCAACGCTGCCATTAGAAAATTATTTGGCACCGCTTCAGCAGTTTGTGCAGCCAACTTTGCTCCACACATCCGAGCAGCCAAGTAGTAAAATACTAAAAGTTTATGGCATGAAGGAACTGGTCATTGGAGCAACTAGGTGCTCCAGAGTCCGGTTCACTAAATTTTTCCTCTGGCATCGGCTCGGCAGAGCTAGGCACCGGTGCCAAATGTAGCAATAGTTGTCCTGACACTGGTTTTGGCATAGATAGTGGACGACCTTAGTGCTATTAGTTCTATGTTACTAAATTTGTACATGTACACACCTGTTAGTATCAATTTGATGTCATCCAAACACTGTCGCTATGTTGTTGTAGTTATATTTAGGTTCCTCATAAAATGTTCAATTTATTATTTATTGTACATGACTAAGAACTTGTAGTGTTGTTGAAGTTAATTATAGCTTGCAATGTTTCTGAATTTGGTTGTTATCTCGGTAGCAATTAATTCATTTGCACATTGATCTTTTTGAGAAGATATGTCATAATTAACGTGCTTCTTCAGTTTTTCAAAATATGTATGTGGTTATTTTCTATGTTGCTAGAAACCCATTTTCCCTACAATTGTTACTGATTTAGTTTTAAATATTATAGGATGAACATAAATGATCTTACCTGGAGTGTGTTGATCAATAGTGACCACAGTCTTTGATGATGTGCCTAGCAAAGATCTAGAGCATGTATGAGGAAGATAACAGAGATAGGCTTAGAGAAAGTGTTGTCAACGCTGAATAATATTTGAAGATGCGGGGAAAAAGGGGAAGATGGAGAATGAGATCATGTTTTTTAAATTAGACTTTGCTAAGATGGTGTTGACGAAGGAGGAGGCACTTTCCCAGTTGGTCAATGCAAAACAGGTTCTTACTAAACTGAAAGCAGAGGTGGAGAAGACTAACCTGGCTGATCATGCATTACTCGACTAGGGAATTGAATATATTGTTCTCATATTGTGCTTATGAAGGTGGACTAGCTATATGTTGTACTGTGTTGTTTTCATGTAGCTATCGTACAGTGGTATTAAAATATATTTATGTGCCTGATATGAAATTGGCAAACAACTGTTCGATATGAAATGTGAATTTGCGTAATACTAGAATTATTAATTGTAAAATAATAAACCTTCTAAATGGGTCATGGAACTTTACAAATGATTCTAGCAGTAAAAGTGTGTGTGATGGATAGCCCAATGTCATATGGTTTTCTTCATCAAATCATGTGTAGACCTTGTGTGCATGACTTTTAAACTTCTATTCTCGCAAGGTGATTCAAAATGATCATGTCTTAGTAAACCCCAAGTCCACTTGGTCACATCGCAAGTTCAAATGTGAGGTCAAACTTGTGATCATTGCTAGAATCAGACATGATTCATGATCAATATTTTCCATGACACATGGAAAATGTAAAGGTCGGCCCATCACAAAACTCTCCTGTCAAATCATGAAATGGAAAGCATACCCCCATGATGACCAAGTACAAGCAAATGATATATGAGACGTGAGAGGGTGGGCAATACATATACAATGTGGTTCATACATTATGGAGAGCTTGCATGCGCGACTTTTAAACATCCATTCTCGCAAGGTGATTCAAAATGATCATGTCTTCGTAAACCCTGAGTCCACATCGTCACGTGGCAAGTTCAAATGCGATGTCAAACTTGTGCTCATCCATGGAATGAAAGACATGATCCGTGCTCAATATTGTTCATGTTACATGGAAAATGTAACGGTCCATTCAATGCGAACATCTCTGTTGAATCATGCAACACATTGTGGTGGATCAACCCTATTCATAAGCCGATGTCAAACCAAACATTTGCAATTCATTGCAAGGCTTTTTGACGTCACCAATAGGGCCACAATAATACAGTTGACGAGTGTACATTTTTATTGACCAACAATTCTGCCGGATCATTTTTTGAGTGGAAAATGGATAGAAAACCCAAATGGTTGTCATGTCTATTTGGTACAACAACTTGAATACTTAGGACTAGCCCCAAATTTTCTTTGCCTACACGACTAAAAACATTTGTCCTTCCCTCCTATTTTTCACTCCTACCAATGATTTCATTCCCTCCATCGATTTTGAATGATGCACTCACTTTTCAACACCTCCTCCTAAATACCCACAACTTGACTCTCACTAATCTCTCATCCATCTCTTCTCCCTCAGATCCGTCGCCCTCCTGGTGACCTAAGGCTCCATCTCCGGCTAACGGATGGCCGAGACACCCCGTGGCGAGAAAGGCTACAAATCTCCGCCGTCTACCCCAAAACCTTATCATACGCAACCAGGTGAGAAGTTCCTCTCCCGCCATTTCGACACCCATCTGATTTATTCATGTGCTTCATTTTGGCCTCTTGATATACTTGCACATTTTGATTCTTGTAGATCAACTCAATTTTGTTCTATGTATGATGACCCGTACCGTGGTTCATTTTATCTAGGGATCTAGTTCACTTTGCATGGTCTTATTAGGCAGATCTTGGTTATTTCCTGATACTTGTGTATTGAAAGATTAACTGATAATTGAAACATAAGTAATCACATCAACGGTGAACATGGACGTGAATAATTCGTCTTTGATTCTCAGCTCCTACCAGCACATCAAGAAAAGTATATGAGTAGGTACTAGGATAAACAATGAAAGACAATGCTGCTAGAATATATGCACACATGAGGCAACACCGTGCTGGTACCATTGGTCCAATAGATTTCTCTTGTATATCACATTCTTTTGTGAATCCTGGCGCACAAACATACGATGATTCACAAAACAATTTAGAGGAGGAAGCTGATGTCTATGATGTTGACATGGATGAATATGTACCTTCATCTTTAGTTTCAAAAAGAATAAATGAACCCCATCTATTTACAAGGTAAACATCCTTTGCTGATTTCTCATGGATCTGTATTATGCAATTCTACTATAACACATTCATTAAACTGTGCACTGCATGTGTTCGAATTTTCATGGGCACATAGTTTCTTCAGGGACAACTCGGAGTTGACTTGATGGATGCGTTTGCGGAAGAATTTTGCACTGGAATTTTGCAAAAAAGTGCTCAATAGCATAAATATTACTTCATGGCCAAATGTTCTAACAAGGCCAGAAACTGTACATACTACTTTGGCTTCCTCTTGAGATTTCAGACTTATGCACTACCTTTAATACTAAGTTTTTGCTTCATGTCGTAGCAATTTTTTGACAAGGGAAAAGAAAACGTACATGTTGTGATGCTAAGTGTGTTGGAAATATGCCCTAGAGGCAATAATAAAAGGATTATTATTATATTTCCTTGTTCATGATAATTGTCTTTTATTCATGCTATAATTGTATTATCCGGAAATCGTAATACACGTGTGAATACATAGACCATAAATATGTCCCTAGTGAGCCTCTAGTTAACTAGCTCGTTGATCAATAGATAGTCATGGTTTCCTGACTATGGACATTAGATGTCATTGATAACGGGATCACATCATTAGGAGAATGATGTGATGGACAAGACCCAATCCTAAGCATAGCACAAGATCGTGTAGTTCGTTTGCTAGAGCTTTTCCAATGTCAAGTATCTTTTCCTTAGATCATGAGATCGTGTAACTCCCGGATACCGTAGGAGTGCTGTGGGTGTACCAAACGTCACAATGTAACTGGGTGACTATAAAGGTATACTACGGGTATCTCCGAAAGTGTCTGTTGGGTTGACACGGATCGAGACTGGGATTTGTCACTCCGTATGACGGAGAGGTATCTCTGGGCCCACTCGGTAATGCATCATCATAATGAGCTCAAAGTGACCAAGTGTCTGGTCACAGGATCATGCATTACGGTACGAGTAAAGTGACTTGCCGGTAACGAGATTGAACGAGGTATTGGGATACCGACGATCAAATCTCGGGCAAGTAACATACCGATTGACAAAAGGGAATTGTATACGGGGTTGCTTGAATCCTCGACATCGTGGTTCATCCGATGAGATCATCGAGGAGCATGTGGGAGCCAACATGGGTATCCAGATCCCGCTGTTGGTTATTGACCGGAGAGCCGTCTCGGTCACGTCTATGTGTCTCCCGAACCCGTAGGGTCTACACACTTAAGGTTCGGTGATGGTAGGGTTGTAGAGATATGAGTATGCAGCAAACCGAAAGTTGTTCGGAGTCCCGGATGAGATCCCGGACGTCACGAGGAGTTCTGGAATGGTCCGGAGGTAAAGAATTATATATAGGAAGTGCAGTTTCGGCCATCGGGAGAGTTTTGGGGGTCACCGGTATTGTACCGGGACCACCAGAAGGGTCCTGGGGGTCCACCGGGTGGGGCCACCTATCCCGGAGGGCCCCGTGTGCTGAAGTGGGGAGGGGACCAGCCCCTAGTGAGCTGGTGCGCCCCCCTTGGCCCCCCCTGCGCCTAGGGTTGGAAACCCTAGGGTGGGGGGCGCCTCCACTTGCCTTGGGGGGCACTCCACCCCCCTGGCCACCGCCCCCTTGGGAGATCCCATCTCCAGGGCCGGCGCCCCCCCAGGGGGCCTATATAAAGGGGGGGGGGGAAGGGAGGGCAGCCGCACCCTGAAGTCTTGGCGCCTCCCTCTCCCCTTGCTACACCTCCTCCTTCCGTAGTCGCTTGGCGAAGCCCGGCCGGAACTCTGCTGCATCCACCACCACGCCGTCGTGCTGCTGGATCTTCATCAACCTCTCCTTCCCCCTTGCAGGATCAAGAAGGAGGAGACGTCATGCTGACCGTACGTGTGTTGAATGCGGAGGTGCCATCCGTTCGGCGCTAGGATCTCAGGTGATTTGGATCACGACGAGTATGACTCCCTCAACCCCGTTCTCTTGAACGCTTCCGCTCGCGATCTACAAGGGTATGTAGATGCACTCCCCTCTCTTGTTGCTAGATGAACTCATAGATTGATCTTGGTGAACATAGGATTTTTTTATTTTGTGCAACGTTCCCCAACAGTGGCATCATGAGCTAGGTCTATGCGTAGTTCTCTATTGCACGAGTAGAACACAAATCTGTTGTGGGTGTAGATGTTGTCAACTTTCTTGCCGCTACTAGTCTTATTTTGGTTCAGCGGTATTGTGGGATGAAGCGGCCCAGACCGACCTTACACGTACGCTTACGTGAGACAGGTTCCACCGACTGACATGCACTAGTTGCATAAGGTGGCTAGCGGGTGTCTGTCTCTCCCACTTTAGTTGGAGAGGATTCGATGAAAAGGGTCCTTATGAAGGGTAAATAGAAGTTGACAAATCACGTTATGGTTATTCGTAGGTAAGAAAATATTCTTGCTAGAACCCTATTGCAGCCACGTAAAAGATGCAACAACAATTAGAGGACGTCTAACTTGTTTTTGCAGCAATTGCCTTGTGATGTGATATGGCCAAAAGTTGTGATGAATGATGAATGATATATTGTGATGTATGAGATCATGTTCTTGTAATAGGAATCACAACTTGCATGTCGATGAGTATGACAACCGACAGGAGCCATAGGAGTTGTCTTAATTATTGTATGACCTGCGTGTCAATGATTTAACGCCATGTAATTACTTTACTTTATTGCTAAACCGTTAGCCATAGTAGTAGAAGTAATAGTTGGCGAGCAACTTCATGGAGACACGATGATGGAGATCATGGTGTCATGCCGGTGACGAAGATGATCATGGAGCCCCAAAGATGGAGATCAAAGGAGCTATATGATATTGGCCATATCATGTCACTACTATTTAATTGCATGAGATGTTTATTATGTTTATGCATCTTGTTTACTTAGAACGACGGTAGTAAATAAGATGATCCCTCATGATAATTTCAAGAAAGTGTTCCCCCTAACTGTGCGCTGTTGCTAAAGTTCGTCGTTTCGAAGCACCACGTGATGATCGGGTGTGATAGATTCCTACGTTCACATACAACGGGTGTAAGACAGTTTTACACATGCAAAACACTTAGGGTTAACTTGACGAGCCTAGCATGTACAGACATGGCCTCGGAACACAGAGACCGAAAGGTCGAACATGAGTCGTATGGAAGATACGATCAACATGGAGATGTTCACCGATGATGACTAGTCCGTCTCACGTGATGATCGGACATGGCCTAGTCGACTCGTATCATGTAACACTTAGATGACTAGAGGGATGTCAAATCTGAGTGGGAGTTCACTAAATAATTTGATTAGATGAACTTAATTATCATGAACTTAGTCTAAAACCTTTGCAAATATGTCTTGTAGATCAAATGGCCAACGCTCATGTCAACATGAACTTCAACACGTTCCTAGAGAAAACCAAGCTGAAAGATGATGGCAACAACTATACGGACTGGGTCCGGAACCTGAGGATCATCCTCATAGCTGCCAAGAAAGCATATGTCCTAGAAGGACCGCTAGGTGAAGCACCCATCGCAGAGAACCAAGACGTTATGAATGCTTGGCAGTCACGTGCTGATGATTACTCCCTCGTTCAGTGCGGCATGCTTTACAGCTTAGAATCGGGGCTCCAAAAGCGTTTTGAGCAACACGGAGCATATGAGATGTTTGAGGAGATGAAAATGGTTTTCCAAGCTCATGCCTGGGTCGAGAGATATGAAGTCTCCGACAAGTTCTACAGTTGTAAGATGGAGGAAAATAGTTCTGTCAGTGAGCACATACTCAAAATGTCTGGGTTGCACAACCGCCTATCCCAGCTGGACATTAACCTCCCAGACGAGGTGGTCATTGACAGAATCCTTCAGTCGCTCCCACTGAGCTACAAGAGCTTTGTGATGAACTACAATATGCAAGGGATGGTGAAAACTATTCCTGAAGTATTTTCAATGCTGAAGTCAGCAAAGGTAGAAATCAAGAAGGAACATCAAGTGTTGATGGTCAATAAAACCACTAAGTTCAAGAAGGGCAAGGGTAAGAAGAACTTCAAGAAGGACGGCAAGGATGTTGCCGCACTCGGTAAGCCAGTTGCCGGGAAGAAGTCAAAGAATGGACCCAAGCCTGAGACTGAGTGCTTTTATTGCAAAGGGAAGGGTCACTAGAAGCGGAACTGCCCCAAATACTTAGTGGACAAGAAGGCCGGCAACACTAAAGGTATATTTGATATACATGTAATTGATGTGTGCCTTACCAGTACTCGTAGTAACTCCTGGGTATTTGATACCGGTGCCGTTGCTCATATTTGTAACTCATAGCAGGAGCTGCGGAATAAGCGGAGACTGGCGAAGGATGAGGTGACGATGCGCGTCGGGAATGGTTCCAAGGTCGATGTGATCGCCGTCGGCACGCTGCCTCTACATGGATTAGTTTTAAACCTCAATAATTGTTATTTAGTGCCAAGTTTGAGCATGAACATTGTATCTGGATATCATTTAATACAAGATGGCTACTCATTTAAATCCGAGAATAATGGTTGTTCTATTTATATGAGAGATATGTTTTATGGTCATGCCCCGATGGTCAATGGTTTATTCTTAATGAATCTCGAATGTAATGTTACACATATTCATAGTGTGAATACCAAAAGATGTAAAGTTGATAACGATAGTCCCACATACTTGTGGCACTGCCGCCTTGGTCACATTGGTGTTAAGCACATGAAGAAGCTCCATGCCGATGGACTTTTAGAGTCTCTCGATTATGAATCATTTGACACATGCGAACCATGCCTCATGGGCAAGATGACCAAGACACCGTTCTCCGGAACAATGGAGCGAGCAACCAACTTATTGGAAATCATACATACTGATGTGTTTGGTCCAATGAGCGTTGAGGCTCGCGGAGGATATCATTATGTTCTCACTCTCACTGATGACTTGAGTAGATATGGGTATGTCTACTTGATGAAACACAAGTTTGAGACCTTTGAAAAGTTCAAGGAATTTCAGAATGAAGTAGAGAATCAACGCGACCGAAAGATAAAATTCTTATGATCAGATCATGGAGGAGAATATTTAAGTCACGAATTTGGTACACACTTAAGGAAATGTGGAATCGTTTCACAACTCATGCCGCCTGGAACACCTCAGCGTAACGGTGTTTCCGAACGTTGTAATCGCACTCTATTGGATATGGTGCGATCTATGATGTCTCTTACCGATTTACCGCTATCATTTTGGGGATACGCTCTAGAGACAGCTACATTCACTTTAAATAGGGCTCCGTCTAAATCTGTTGAGACGACACCATATGAATTATGGTTTGGGAAGAAACCTAAGCTGTCATTTCTAAAAGTTTGGGGATGCGATGCTTATGTCAAGAAACTTCAACCAGAAAAGCTCGAACCCAAGTCGGAAAAATGCGTCTTCATAGGATACCCTAAGGAAACCATTGGGTATACCTTCTACTTAAAATCCGAAGGCAAGATCTTTGTTGCCAAGAACAGATCCTTTCTGGAAAAAGAGTTTCTCTCGAAAGAAGTAAGTGGGAGGAAAGTAGAACTCGATGAAGTACTACCTCTTGAACCGGAAAGTAGTGCAGCTCAGGAAAATGTTCCTATGGTGCCTGCACCGATTAGAGAGGAAATTAATGATGATGATCAAGGTACTTCGGATCAAGTCACTACTAAACTTTGTAGGTCCACAAGGACACATTCCACACCAGAGTGGTATGGCAACACTGTCCTGGAAATCATGTTGTTAGACAACGGTGAACCTTCGAACTATGAAGAAGCGATGGAGGGCCCAGATTCCAACAAATGGCTTGAAGCCATGCAATCCGAGATAGGATCCATGTATGAAAACAAAGTATGGACTTTGACAGACTTTCCCAATGATCGACGAGCGATAGAAAACAAATGGATCTTTAAGAAGAAGATGGACGCGGATGGTAATGTTACCATCCATAAAGCTCGACTTGTCGCTAAGGCTTATCGACAAGTTCAAGGGGTTGACTACGATGAGACATTCTCTCCCGTAGCGAAGCTGAAGTCCGTCCATATCATGTTAGCAATTACCGCATACTATGATTATGAGATATGGCAGATGGACGTCAAAACGGCATTCCTTAATGGACATCTTAAGGAAGAACTGTATATGATGTAGCTGGAAGGTTTTTTCGATCCTAAGAATGCTAACAAGGTATGCAAGCTCCAGTGATCCATTTATGGGCTGGTGCAAGCATCTCGGAGTTGGAACATTCGCTTTGATGAGATGATCAAAGTGTTTGGGTTTATGCAGACTTATGGAGAAGCCTGCGTTTACAAGAAAGTGAGTGGGAGCTCTGTAGCATTTCTCATATTGTATGTAGATGACATACTTTTGATGGGAAATGATATAGAACTTTTGGACAGCATTAAGGCCTACTTGAATAAATGTTTTTCAATGAAGGACCTTGGAGAAGCTGCTTACATATTAGGCATCAAGATCTATAGGGATAGATCGAGACGCCTCATAGGTCTTTCACAAAGCACATACCTTGATAAGATATTGAAGAAGTTCAATATGGATCAGTCCAAGAAAGGGTTCTTGCCTGTATTGCAAGGTGTGAGATTGAGCTTGGCTCAATGCCCAACCACGGCAGAAGAGAAAGAAGAGATGAGTGTCATCCCCTATGCCTCAGCCATAGGATCTATTATGTATGCCATGCTGTGTACCAGACCTTATGTAAACCATGCCGTAAGTTTGGTAGGAAGGTACCAAAGTAATCCCGGCAAGGAACACTGGACAGCGGTCAAGAATATCCTGAAGTACCTGAAAAGGACAAAGGACATGTTTCTCGTCTATGGAGGTGACGAAGAGCTCATCGTAAAGGGTTACGTCGATGCTAGTTTCAACACAGATCTGGATGACTCTAAGTCACAAACCGGATACATGTATATGTTGAATCGTGGAGTAGTAAGCCGGTGCAGTTGCAAGCAGAGCGTCGTGGCGGGATCTACATGTGAAGCGGAGTACATGGCAGCCTCGGAGGCAGCGCATGAAGCAATATGGATGAAGGAGTTCATCACCGACCTAGGAGTCATACCCAATGCATCGGGCCCAATCACTTTCTTCTGTGACAACACTGGAGCTATTGCCCTTGCCAAGGAGCCCAGGTTTCACAAGAAGACCAGGCACATCAAGCGTCGTTTCAACTCCATCCGTGAAAATGTTCAAGATGGAGACATAGATATTTGCAAAGTACATACGGATTTGAATGTCGTAGATCCATTGACTAAACCTCTTCCGCGAGCAAAACATGATCAACACCGGAACTCTATGGGTGTTCGACTCATCACAATGTAACTAGATTATTGACTCTAGTGCAAGTGGGAGACTGTTGGAAATATGCCCTAGAGGCAATAATAAAAGGATTATTATTATATTTCCTTCTTCATGATAATTGTCTTTTATTCATGCAATAATTGTATTCTCCGGAAATCGTAATACACGTGTGAATACATAGACCATAAATATGTCCCTAGTGAGCCTCTAGTTGACTAGCTCGTTGATCAACAGATAGTCATGGTTTCCTGACTATGGACATTAGATGTCATTGATAATGGGATCACATCATTAGGAGAATGATGTGATGGACAAGACCCAATCCTAAGCATATCACAAGATCGTGTAGTTCGTTTGCTAGAGCTTTTCCAATGTCAAGTATCTTTTCCTTAGACCATGAGATCGTGTAACTCCCGGATACCGTAGGAGTGCTTTGGGTGTACCTAACATTGCAATGTAACTGGGTGACTATAAAGGTATACTACGGGTATCTCCAAAAGTGTCTGTTGGGTTGACACGGATCGAGACTGGGATTTGTCACTCCGTATGACAAAGAGGTATCTCTGGGCCCACTCGGTAATGCATCATCATAATGAGCTCAAAGTGACCAAGTGTCTGGTCACGGGATCATGCATTACGGTACGAGTAAAGTGACTTGCCGGTAACGAGATTGAACGAGGTATTGGGATACCGACGATCGAATCTCGGGCAAGTAACATACCGATTGACAAAGGGAATTGTATACGGGGTTGCTTGAATCCTCGACATCGTGGTTCATCCGATGAGATCATCGAGGAGCATGTGGGAGCCAACATGGGTATCCAGATCCCGCTGTTGGTTATTGACCGGAGAGCCGTCTCGGTCATGTCTACGTGTCTCCCGAACCCGTAGGGTCTACACACTTAAGGTTCGATGACGCTAGGGTTGTAGAGATATGAGTATGCAGCAAAACGAAAGTTGTTCGGAGTCCCGGATGAGATCCCGGACGTCACGAGGAGTTCCGGAATGGTCCGCAGGTAAAGAATTATATATAGGAAGTGCAGTTTTAGCCATCGGGAGAGTTTCGGGGGTCATCGGTATTGTACCGGGACCACCGGAAGGGCCCCGGGGGTCCACCGGGTGGGGCCACCTATCCCGGAGGGCCCTGTGGGCTGAAGTGGGCAGGGGACCAGCCCCTAATGGGTTGGTGCGCCCCCCTTGGCCCCCTTGCACCTAGGGTTGGAAACCCTAGGGTGGGGGGCGCCTCCACTTGCCTTGGGGGGCACTCCACCCCCTGGCCGCCGCCCCCTTGGGAGATCCCATCTCCAGGGCCGGCGCCCCCCCAGGGGGCCTATATAAAGGGGGGGGGGAGGGAGGGCAGCCGCACCCTGAAGTCTTGGCGCCTCCCTCTCCCCTTGCTACACCTCCTCCTCCCGTAGTTACTTGGCGAAGCCCTGCCGGAACTCTGCTGCATCCACCACCACGCCGTCGTGCTGCTGGATCTTCATCAACCTCTCCTTCCCCCTTGCTGGATCAAGAAGGAGGAGACGTCACGCTGACCGTACGTGTGTTGAACGCGGAGGTGCCGTCCGTTCGGCGCTAGGATCTCCGGTGATTTGGATCACGACGAGTACGACTCCCTCAACCCCGTTCTCTTGAACGCTTCTGCTCGCGATCTACAAGGGTATGTAGATGCAATCCCCTCTCTTGTTGCTAGATGAACTCATAGATTGATCTTGGTGAACGTAGGAATTTTTTTATTTTGTGCAACGTTCCCCAACAAAGTGGTACTGCTAGCAGTTCAAAATATGATACCCCTCATAGATCTATGGTAAGTATTTAAATAAGCTATTGAAATCATGTATATTGCTGATTATTACATGATATGCAGTACTGATGCGAGTGTCCTTATTCCATAAGGCAAAAAACAACATGAAGGGAGCATCCAGTTTGGAGTTTTTCAGAAACTCCCACAACATCGAGAAGGATTCCAGTATGATACATATTGCAATAGAAGCATGCGTAAGTAATTTATAATGTTTTGGCTTCAAAATTATTGTGCGAGCCAATATAGTGTAATGTACTAACAGTGCATGAACAACGCTTTCAATCAGGATGCAGACCACAAAGAGGGCATGTTTACAAGAAGTTCTATTGCAAGTACCTGACGTGCAGATTATTGAGGAAAAGAGCTCCTCTGGCATGATACTTTCAAGCTTTGGCGTCTCATCACATAATTCCTCCCCTGAACAATGCATCCGTGAGCTAGAAGCAAATATTACAACACAAGCGGCGGACACAAAACAAGCAAATGGCACATTTGCATAAAATCTGAATGTCCCACTTAGTGCATAGATGCAGGAAATTGAAGAGCTCAGAAGGAAACAACAACTAGAAATAGAAGTTGTCAAGATGGACCAGGAGAGAAAAATCAGAGGCTTTGAAAAAAAGGAACAATAAATGGAGGGAATTCTTAGTCATCTCTTAAGGAAGTCATCGCAGTCTTCGCAGGAGACTGTGTCACAACACATGAAAAACTAATGGTTCACTATTGTTCGTCATGATGCCATCTTCGGTTCCTTGTTTCTAATGCTTGATAATATGTCATTTGGATGCTCATATTTAATATGTGGATCACTATTGTGAGAGATGCCAATTCCCATTGTTATTATAATAAAAGTTGTGATGGCAATGTTAAATTTCAAATTTTCTCTAATTCAAATTCAAATTGGCCCGCAAAATCAACCGTGCATATTTTTACACTATAATAAAACTTGTAATGGTACTGGTGACAGAAATTGTAACTGTCACGACAGTCATTTCTCCACTTGTAAGCAGCCACGTCAGCACTGTTCGGAGCCACATGTAAGCAGCCACATCAGCACCATCTAGTCCCACATGTAAGCAGCCACGTCAACATCTTCTGGTCCCATATGTCAGTGTTGTTGACCGGTCAAAACTGACGCCGAGTTATTATTGGTGGGACCGTTGGCAATAAAACCGACGGTGGACCCACATGGAAGAAGCCATGTCAGCAACTGTTGACCCCACCTGCCTGAATGTTTGACCTATCAACCCCCCCGGAACGATCACCAGTAATGGATTATCATCGCCAAAATGATCTTACGTGACAAATTGGGCTATCAGAGGTGACATTCTAGGTTGTCACCGAAAACGCCCATTGGTAACATTATTTAGTTCGTCACCTAAAATGCGATCTTGCGTGACGTAAAAAGTTGTACCATCAAAACTTTATTTTCCATGGCGCCGGGTGACAGCCGGAAAACATCACGGGGGTATTTTCCATGATGATAAAGGGTTTTATGTGACACAAGTGAAACGTCACAAAATAGAGCAAATTTTGTAGTGGAGCTGATTGTGAACTTCTCAGTTCTTGATCCTTATGTGTGCTTGGAGGAATGCGTGGATCCTATTTGGGCAACATTGTGGCTCCACCATGACACCTACACAGATGAACCACAACTTCTCTAGGTCATATTTCTCATTCTCTATGATCATCTTTGTGCAAGATAACACATGTTGTCATGGCCTGCAAAAGGCTCTGAGGCTTCCAATACTAAGCAGGGCCATGGAAAACTATAAAAAGTTTTTGAAGCACACCAAAAGCTCTCTCAACATCCTTCTTAACAGATGCTTGGCCTTGCAAAGTGAGATTTCTGGTTACCCTGAGGATGTTGGATTGTATTTGTAAATGTTGCCCATGGAGGATACATACCAGCAGCAAGGTAATACCCCATGTTTTTTACTCATGGACATTGACAACATAGTTGCAAGCCAGATCATCATTGGCAACAAGACTTGCAAAAAGAGGAGATCATTGTAGGACACTGAGGTTATTGTGAGAGACAGGCACCCCAAAGTATGAGTGCCAAATCCACATGTCACGTGATGCAATTTCCTCAGAAGTGATGGTTAGATCATGACAATACCCGTTGTACCTAAAATTCTCATGCCACATGATAATTCTTCCATGTCCAATGCACAGAGTCAATGGACCCAAGAATCCCTGCTAAACCTCTCTCTTCACTCTATGCCATGGACCTCTCGGCATCTTCATCAGTGGGATCGCTCAAGTATTCTAATCCAAAGATCTTGATCACGACTTTGGTGAACTTATTCACACACTCGAGGATGAGATCATCCCAAATATGCGCATAGTCATTGATGATCTCGATCAGACATCCATATGCAAGCACTCGCACGATGTTGTAATCTTCAACAATCGACTCGCACTTGGTTCTCCCCATGAAGTTCCATCTCGGTTGAAACCAAGGATTGTGCTTCTCTATATCTCTTGCAATGGCATCAAAAAGATCCCGATGCATCCCAAATTGGTCACAAAAATAGTTGGGGGTATATACTGCATCCGACACGAAGTAATCCCACATGATATCATCATGGTCCTGGGCCCTATCTTGAAGAACCCGTATGCGACCAATCTAAGAACCACACATCGGCCTCCTAAAGTCCTCTTCTTGAATGATCGCGGTGGCTTCCGACTCAAAATCACATCATCATATTCTTCCTCCTCCAACGAAGAATCATTGAAGTACATCTTCCACAACCTCTTCATCTACACATTGGAGTGTTTTATGATCAGTTTGAGACCTTATTCTATGAAAACTGGAAAACATGTGAAAATAAACAATTCACTACTACACATCTACATAACACTCACTGGCTAATTTGTATCATCACTGACGCTCCCGTGGCCTGTCACTGCCTCTGGGTCAGTGATGAAATTTTCATCCTAGATGAGCTGCTTGACAGGTCAGTGATGTGTTACACCACTGACCGACTGACCTGCAAGTGATAACTATCAACATGAATTGAGAAATAGGTATACCATTGATCATCCACTACCTAGGTATCACAAGTACTGCACAATATGACCCAAATTAGACATGCAATAACCCATCATCATATATTAAAAACGCATTTTCGTATGATATCACATACATAAATACATATGTACACCTCTTATAATATCCTTTGTCAATACAATTTGATTCACATATATAATAGATCTGCGCATCTAACATTGACTTAGTGTTGAAGATACAAAAACATAAAACCTCTCGGTAATGATATCCTCTTGTGAGCACTACTAGAGAGAATAGTTTCTAGTCCATCAACTCTTGGGAATGGTATCCATTCTGTGATTAGCGTCCAAGATTCCAAATACGACCTCCATCTTCTTAGATTTGAAGAAAAGGCGGTGACTTTATATCAAACCTAGAATAGACATGTTTTTTATATCAAGATGTAGTATGTGAGGAATTGCAACTTAAACATATTGACAACTTGTAGATGGTGCATCACGGATAAGAGTACTATATATAGACTCCACCATCCTTGTAATAGGCATCCATTCTTTTGTGGAACCCTGTTGCGATCTTATTTTTTGCAGTACAACTAAAATGACTCGTCGTGTGCCTACTTCACCTTGCTCGTGATTCATAGTAAAAATTCCACTAGGTTGGATGGGATCCTTAGTCGATCTTCTTTTGTGCAATGCAACTAAAATAAGTATTTGATTCAAAAAAGAATACTTGTTATCTTGCCTAAACAGGGTCAAGTTCAGAACTAAAGACAAGTATGTAGACAATCTTGATCAATGGATTGAGTTCATGTTCATCCAGGGATCTCCTATACATATTGGTACAGTGCTACAGAAATATTCCCCCGTTCGTAAATGCAAATTTGAATGAGAGATTCAAACATACCCAAGGTTACGACTCAGATAAATCTAGGCAGCAAAAGAAAGTAGAGTGATATATCATGATCTTAGAAAACATAATGGACCTTATGAATGTAGAAAATGTATGCTTACTTCGATTCATAAGTTAAGAAGTATAAGTTATTCATCAACTTGTTCATCGAAAGGTCACCATACATTTAATATGTGAATTAGATCTGAAGTCTCATCATCCATAGAAAAGTGTAACACATTTCAAGTTATATGTTGCCTCATGTATGACACGTATGGACCACACGCTACTTATTAATTCACCTCCGTTAAAGAAACAGTAGTGTAAACCAAGTATGTTATTTACTTGAAAAATTCCACTCTATCTCCCTCAGATCTTGTAATTGCAAAGAATTCCTAATGAGGCAGTTGGTTGCGTTTACAAAGTCAAAAACTGATAGACGCATTTGAACAATATGAACAACATGATTGGACTAAGCTATTAAGTTAAAAAAACCGAGTCATAAAAAAGTAGGATATATATACCATGTTTTTATCATCATCGGCGAGGAAAAAGTGCTCTTATATCTTGCAGTAAATTACATGGGAACTACTCTCAGGATGCTCTAAAATAAGTAGGATATAAAATTGTCACAAATAACATGCATAATATATAATTAGAATATGTTCTAAAGAAAGTAGGATATACATTTCGTTACATATTCATAACTAAATTGTCCCATATAACATGCATAATATATAATTACATACATCACAAAATTGTAACACAAACATTACGAGCAACAAAATAACCATAAGGCTCTACTACAACCGTAAGTGAATCATCCATGACATGCATAGCTTAACTGAAATAGCAGCATTATTATAAAGGAATGTAGCTTACCGCCGTGGCCACCGCCGAGACCAAAGAACAAGGAGCGGGAGATATGCCGGGCAAAATGGCAGATCCCGGGGCCGAGCAACCCAAATACCACCACAACTATAACGGTCGGGTCTACTGCAGCGCGCCTAGACGAGGAAGACCCGACGTCCCGTGATAGGGCAACAATATCCTGGCAGGAGAACGCTGATGCAGCATTGGGAAGGCATGCGAATGGCCGCGTATGGACGGTGGGGCCATGATGGATGGCCTCGTAGATGTTGGAGAGCCGTCATAGATCATCGGTCGGAGGTAGGGGAGGAATAAAACGGTGGATGACGGGAGGGAGGGACTTCACGGTGATAGTAAAGGTAGGGAATGGAGAATTGTAGTGGATGATGGACTATAACAGGCTGTGTACATCACAACACTTGTCGGCGTTCTGGGACTGGGGGTACCCAGGCCCGTCTGCCTACGGCCCATCGTGTGGCTCCATCGACGGCCCGACGCGGCCCAATTCCAAGGCTTCACAAGCAAGACCCTCGCGAGGGCCCCCATCTCGTGAATAGAGCAACGGCAAGGTCTCCCAAGGAGCAGCCCCCTGAGGCTGCCTCCGCAGGAGTGGACATTTCTAGGCAAGCACCTCACCTCGCGAGGCGTGCCATGACGTGAGCCATGACGACCAAGGCCAGGAGGGCGCCAGCGGGCGCATGAGAGGACAATTTTCTCTATGGTGCTAAGGAGGCAAGGACGTACGTGGGTTCCCAAGAAATCTCCCAAAGGTTTCCATTCTAGTGCAACAACACCAAGACCACGTGCTCGGCAGAATGGAGGTCATCACCGAGCCCACCACTGCGTCACGACCAGAAGCTTTGTAGGCGAAGACCAGATTTAGTCAGGATAGGTTGTACTCCTATCCCCTTTCAAATTGGCCGATGTGGTATCCCTTCCCGCGTAAGCTATGAGGGAAGAGGACCAAGCCACTATAAATATAGGCTAGTCTCCACCGGAGAGACGGATCCGATCCTTCGGCTTCAGACCTCTCTCGAGGCAGCTCGCATGTGTACTAGTTCATACTCATCCTCCTCGTGAGGCAATCCATCACAAAGCAGGAGTAGGGTTTTACACCGCAAGGTGGCCCAAACCTGGGTAAACCACAGTGTCCACTTCCTCTTCCCGTTTCTTCGAATCTGGCGAGGCCATGCCGTGGGCGGAGAGCAGTGATTTGTAGCTAGGAAAGATCCTTTGCACACGGCCCAGAGTTTGAACCTTGTTTGGGTGCATGGAGCCCATGATTCCGACATTTGGCGCGCCAGGTAGAGGCGTGTCGGAGTTCTCTCATCTGCTTTGCTCTGTCCTAGCTTCGCCGCTCCCATGGACGATGCTCCTCAAGTTTGCGCCAAGCCCCGGGGTGTTCACGTCGCCCAGACGGCGCCCGTGGGCCAAGCCGCTCCGCGTCTCTCACGGCCAACACCGCCACCGACCTTGCCGCCCACGAGCAACATGATTCTTAACTATCACCCTTCGTGCAGCGTGATGGCCGCACCACCACGCCTTCCCTCACGCCACAGCTTTGTCCTCCCACTTTCATCCGCGGGCCGGCAAACGAATAGGCTGCTCTTCTCATGGCGCGTGAGTTGCTACACTACCGTCCCGCCAATGATGGCTATGACGCCTAGCTTGGTCGCATCACCGAGCTCGTCAACACCGCACGTGAGGCCCCGACGCCCTCCCATTCGCTCTGCCCCCTGCCATATCGGGTGGGTGACGTGGCCCATGGCGCGCCTCCGGTTCCTCCTCTGAGCAGCGCCGGTGCTGAGCCGATGTGTAACGCGCGCGCTCCCTGCACCACCGCGTCAGCATCAAGACCGAGCCGTGCAGGAAGCTATGACGCATGACTGCTAGGACCGCACTCCCCCAGCACGCGTCGTCCCCGTGAGCGTCACAGGCTGCCATTCTCTCACCCGTGAGTTGGGCCAGGTGGTTTGATTGGTCAAATTCAAGCCAGGTCTGCCCCTCCGTTACGACGACATCCCTGACCCTATGGAGTTCGACCACCTCTACTCACTGAGCATCAAAGCGGGAAATGGTGGCGACAAGGTCATGGCAAACTGGTTTCCCATTGACGGTGTCCTGGACTAGGGGGTACTCACCACGTCATCCCCCGATCAGTTAGATTGGGTCGAGGACCCCCATGGCCATATACTCAGGGGCCAGTTCGGACAACCAAAGTATACACAAGGAAGATTCTACAAGACTTGGTGATCAAGACAAGGACTCCTCCCCACCGGCGTTTTCGGCTAGGACTCTTGTTATCCTAGGCCTCTTGTACATTATATAAACCGAGGCCAGGCTATTCGATAGATAATGACATTACTCATAATATCTCTAGGGTTTAGACCACAACATACGATCTCGTGGTAGATCAACTCTTGTAATACTCATATCATCAAGATGAATCAAGAAGGAAGTAGGGTTTTATCTCCATCGAGAGGGCCCAAACCTGGGTAAAACATCATGTCCCCTGCCTCCTGTTACCATTAGCCTTAGACGCATAGTTCGGGACCCCCTACCCGAGATCCGCCGGTTTTGACACCGACATTGGTGCTTTCATTGAGAGTTCCGCTGTGGGATCGGCAAAAAGATCAATGGCTCGACTACAGATCAACTGCGACGTCGACTTCAACGTCACCAGCTTGACTGGTCACCTTGGCGTGACCGAGGACTGTGCCCTACCTCCAATCGTCATGTTTGGATGAGGGCCTTCATCAAACACCAACTCCGATCTCCATCAAGATCATGGAGGAATCATCCATGGAGCTCGGGGGCTCAACGTCAACATTGCCCTCGGGCGACCGTGCTATTTTTCTGGATAGCAAACTCATATCCGTCACCACCGCCTCCTTGAGTGTCGCTTAAACAATTGCTTCGGTGGAACTATGCGGAATTAAGTCTACAACAACCCTGCAAAATTTTGTTGAGTTCCAATGGAGATATCTCCGGCAATCTCCGATATACCGGAGCCCTGTTGAATCTGGATGAGAATCCGAACGAGTTTGGAGCGTGGTATCTCGCATCTATCTCGGAGGTCCTTTCGAAGATCCAACCGTTGATCGGCTGCGGAATTCCTATATCTACCACCTATCAAAAATTCAGCTGGATCCGACCATCCAAACTCCGGGAACCTTCCGATTAGTGCATCATTTCGGATCTATTTTCTGTGCGAGAACGAATCCGACCCGAGTTCATCTTCTTTATGAACGGGATTTCAGACATCCTTTTTGAAGGAAGTTTTTGTATTGGGTATTGTGTTTTATTCTCAAATACATCTCACTAATATTATAAGTATTCCCCGTCTCGCCGATGTCAAACCGGCTTGACAACATCACTCCACGGCGTCCGACCTGCACTAGACACGTTGTCGCTTTGTTGAGCCGAGCTCAACTTCTTCGGATCATCATCTCAGCCAGTCAAACAATAGTTCGGCATCGCGAAGGATAAATCGTCACCAACATCGTTGCTACATGGATTACACGGAGCGGGCACACCGGCATTGCCGCGCGGTCACTTCATCAGGCTAGCATTGACCACGTCACAAGTTACGACCTGGGTCGGCATGGCCGCACTGTTGCCTCTTCGAGCCAATGTCCATCACACCGAACTACTTCAACACCTCGGCTGACATGGTAGGTGAAACAACTCCTCACCAGCCTGCTCCGTCACCTCGGCTAGACCGGGGACTTGGCTATTTCTTCATCAACATACTCCGGTGACTTCGGCGTCACCAACCGACCAGCTTCGTCACGTTAGCTGGACCGGGGGCTTCGCCTCGGCAAGCCAACCTTTGCCAGCATCGCCATGCCGTCGCTTTATCGCCCATCACGCAATGGGTGTGCGGATCGATTCCCAAATTTGGGAGTCGCTTTTCTTCTGACTACTACAACAAATAAACCAGGTGCTATTAATCCTAACAATTTTTGCTTGTTGGGATTATTTTTCTTAAAGTATTATTACTCTGGTTTGTTCCATCATCTGTACACAGGTCTATCAAATGGCGGCCACATTAAAAACGGTCGCGTGGTGGTTCAGTCAGTTTCCGTACATAGTTCGGCGAACGCCGCATCCGAAACTCAAACCACCCTGCAAATTTAGGCTTTGGCACGCCTTCACTGCGTCACGCAGACGCCCTACATCGACATTGCCTTCGGCACCAGGCCACATGTCTTTAAATAAATTATTCTTGCGTAAAGCAATTATTCAAGGATTATATATATTATTATTATTTCCTGGACCACACTGTTTAATCTGTGCAAGTAATCAATTTTGACTGTGTTACGTGGTCACTACTCTAGAATGCCGAACTCCTTGCTCGGACACCTCGGGCCTGGGGGCTGGGACCTCGGCCATGCCGAGGAGTGCGAACCTTGTCAGTTTAATGGGCGTCTTCGTCCCGCCAGAAGCCTGAATCGCATCATCAACACCGAACACATTAACCAGCTAAGTTGCTTTCATGCTAAAAAACTTTCAGTTTTAAATTTTGTTCGGTTCGACCAAGCATTATACTTTTCGGCACAAAGTTGTTTGTGACAAAGTTCCTTGTCAAAACTTTGTATGTGATGCACATATTAAAATACCCCATTTATTTTGGGGCTCCCTTGATGGAGCTTTTCCTCTTGCATATGATTATACTTGTACAGCTTCGTTCCTTCTTCGTGTATTACGCCACAATATGCACCATGTTGACTTAAGCAATTTACAAGCTGGGTTGCCTCGCTCCTGTGTTTACCCCTACGTTCCCGATTGTTCAGCTAGGGAGTAAAGGGAGCATCTCTGCGATTGTCATGATCGGGTCATCCAAGCCAGACCTCAGACTGGGTGAAGCCGAAAGCTAGCACTCTTACTGTTTTCAATAATGGTCGGCACACAACGGAACTCATGAGTACAAAAAATCTATTGCACATGTCTCATAGTAATAATGAGCAACCGAAGAAAGGTATCGGTGGGGGTACTATTTTCTTCGAAGATGCTTCTTACACTTCTCGATAATATAGCATAAGTTCCCTGAGCGCGCTTTGTCTGTTACAGCCTTATGGCCTGATTGCCTGGTTATCGGAAACACCATCGATATTCTTGGCAGGGGAAGTACATAACACTTTTCGGTCCTTGGCCGAAGAGGGAGAAGCCGACGGTCGGTTAAGACGCGTATAAAGTTTGGGTGAACACAGATATGATATAAGTACTTCGGTACATACAATCAATATACATAAAATCCTTTTGCCCAGGTCACTTGGGGGCTCTTAAAATTTATATATGAGCTATAAATGTGTTTTCTTCTTGATCGACAGAAGCACAATTTTTTTTTCCAATTTTCAGATTGGCACCGAACACTTGATCTTGTTCGGACGTCATGTTTTTACTGGCGTTTTTGGTTTCCAAGCTTTTGGCACTTTTAAACTATTTGTGTGTTTTTCACATAAGTCTCACAGTGCAACGCCAGACACCTTTAGAGATTCGGCAAAAACATTCTCGGATGTTGCTATATATGCATCGGTTTCGAATTGTGCCTTTGGTCAATAGTTGGGTTGCCTGACTCCTGTGCTTGCCTCCTACGTTCCGCTTTGTTCGGCCAGGTGTGCAACAGGAGAACCACTGCGATTGTGCTTCCAGCTCGCATGGTTAAGCACCTCAGTGGAGAAAGCCGAAAACTGACAATCACAATAAGCGCAAACTGCTCAGCGATCCGATGACCGTGTTAAATGATGAGTCATTCATAACATTGGCCGAACTGTTTACGGCTTGACCTCTGCTATCGCCGAACCCTAACCGGGGGCTCATAGCTAGCTTCCCCAGTTTAAAGCTCCTATGACTAAGATAAAGTTATAAAGCCAAGATATCTGATTGCCTCATTCCACTAACACAACCGCCTCCGGGCACCGAGACGTCGGCTAAGGGTTTTCTTGTTATTGCGGAAACACCCTGCATAGTATCTACAAAGGGGTAGAAGCCGACGATGGGCCACTTTCAACTGGTAAACGGTCGCAATGGAGTCAAAATAAGTATATATCATCAACATTTGTACTCATTATATAAGTGTTGCCTTCTGTAATTATCGTTATATAAAGCCATAAATATGCATCAATTTGACTTAAGATTTTGGCCAAGCTGGGTTGCCTGGCTCCTGTGCTTACCCCTACGTTCCCGCTTGTTCGGCTAGGCGGTAAAGGGAGCACCTCTGTGATTGTTACTACCGGGTCATCCGAGTTAGTACCTCAGACTGGGTGAAGCCGAAAGCTAGCAATCTTAAAGGATCACATTGGTTAGCAACGACGGAAGTAAATATTTTTTTGTTCATTAATACCATAGAGTTTGGGAACTTTCCCCAAACTAAATCCTCAATATTTTCCTCCGACATTGATCGGAGTTGAGGCTTCATGATCATGCTCAGCATGACAACCCAAAGAAAGGAACTGATAGCGGGACTATTTTCTCTGGAAGATGTTTCTTACGTTAAAATGTAATATAACATATCTCTCCGTGTACCTTTGTTTACAAAACCGTATGACCGGATTGCCTTGTTTTCCATAAATCTTTTCCCTTATAACGGCTTCATAAAGTAGGAAAACACTCCTCAGCTATTGGCCAAAGAGGTTGAAGCCGATGGTCAGTCGGCAAAGTTTTGTACAATGCAGATCCGAGCATTAATGATGTAAAGTACTTGGATACATAGAGTCATTACACATAATTTGTGATTTTACTACGGATATTGATCCTTAATTCGGCCACCCGTGCCCATATTAAGGCTCAGGGGCTACTGGGCTTTGTGCTTATCATTTACAAATATTAAAGGGGTACATCGATCCACTGATCTAGTGTTGCCACTCGACCAGTGGCTCGAGGGCTACTGCATTGACAATCCAATGCAGAAAATTTAAAGTGCAATATAGTTTTCGAGGAGATTATTATCCTCAGGTTGGTCGACCGCACCCAACCTGAGTCTCGAGGACTTTGCACACCGTGTTTTTATTCCTAAGTATGTTGCCGAGCTGGGACTTGATCCTCAGGCTGATTTTACACATCGACCTGAGTCTCAGGGCTACTAGGGTCAGCGGTTTGATTTTTCCCTTCAGGTGCGTCCCGGATATTAGGCCAATACGCACCTTGAGGGTTACTGATATACATATAATGGCTATACATCTCGCCAGAGATTACATCGCACAATTCGGAATTAAATTCATAAAAATCAGCCCATGGCCAAGGTGGTGCACCACCCCGGAAGCAGTCTGGCATAAAGCTTGGGCGCCAGTGGCTGGCTCCATAGAGGGCATTTCCGGTATTAAGCTTAGCTAAACTCTTTCAACTTTTTTGAACCAAGGTGATCTATGACACCTCCGATATAATCTGACGTTGGAGCTCGGATATAGTTCGGCGTTGGAGCTTGGACACAGTCCGGTGTTGGAGCTTGGATACATTCCAGCGTTGGAGCTCGGAAGCAGTCCGGTGTTGGTGCTCGGCAGCAAAAGACATCTCGAATGCAGTTCGGCGTTGGAGCTCGGACGCAAGAGGACACTGTCGCCCGGGAACAACTTGAAACCCGAGGCATGGCATTAAAATAACAAGGCATTGATAAAGGCCGAGAACTTAAAGGGGCTCCTTGGATACCCGACGTGTAAACTCTTTGGATTTACTTCAGCGATTCTCAAGATCGAAGATGAGCAAATTTGTTGAACCAGTTTTCAAGACTGACGACCGAAGATGAAGAACAGTGCAGAAGAATCGAGGAGTGTCCCCAACTTGAAGACCGGTTCAGGGGGCTACTGACGGTGTCCTGGACTAGGGGGTACTCACCACGTCATCCCCCGATCAGTTAGATTGGGCCGAGGACCCCCATGGCCGTATACTCAGGGCCAGTTCGGATAGCCGAAGTATACACAAGGAAGATTCTACAAGACTTGGTGATCAAGACAAGGACTCCTCCCCACCGGCGTATTCGGCTAGGACTCTTGTTATCCTAGGCCTCTGGTACATTATATAAACCGAGGCCAGGCTAGTCGATAGATGATGACATTACTCATCATACCTCTAGGGTTTATACCACAACATATGATCTCGTGGTAGATCAACTCTTGTAATACTCATATCATCAAGATGAATCAATAAGGAAGTAGGGTTTTACCTCCATCGAGAGGGCCCGAACCTGGGTAAAACATCGTGTTCCCTGCCTCCTGTTACCATTAGCCTTAGACGCATAGTTCGGGACCCCCTACCCGAGATCCGCCGGTTTTGACACAGACACCCATGGCCCTCAAGGACGGCACATGCTCCTGGTTCATGCATCTCCCGGAGGGGTCGATCTCCTCGTGGGATGATCTCCGTGAGCGGTTCATCACCAACTTCCAAGGCAACCATGACCGCACCCTCACCGTCAACAACCTGCAGCGTGTGAACCAGTAGTCGGGCGAGACCCTCCGCAAGTACATTCAGCGCTTCACCCAAGTCCGCATCAAGATCCCGAAGGCCTCAGACGAGGCCATCATCTTGGCGTTCACCGAGGGCGTCACTTACGTCAAGATGAGCGGGAAGCTCGCCATCCACGATGACCTGTGCTCGGCGTTGGAAATGTTCAATTTGGCAGACAAGTGCGCCAAGGCCAATGATGGTCGCATCTCCCTCGTCAAGCACCCAGACACTGACCCTGAAGACAAGGAGGCCAAGGCCAAGGAAGCAAAGTGCAAGGGCCCCACCGTGCTGGCGCCCGAGCCCGAGATGAAGCGCGGCTGTGACCGCAACGAGCTAAGGATGGCCGCCCATTTTGTATCTTCCACAACATCCACACCCACAACACCAATGACTGTCAAGAGCTCAGGGCGCTCCGGGACGAGCGCATGGGCCACTGCCCCGAGCACGATGACCGTGGCTTCGGCCGCGAAGGATGCCGCGACAGGCCGCTGGTATAACCGCAACCCCCATCAGGGTTGGCGCGGCCAGCCTCGTGACGGCTCGTGGCATGATCAGCCTCGTGAGGCCGCCCTCAGGGCAACGTTGGACTCTCTCTGCTGCCACCACCACCAAGGAGGGATGACTACAACCATCAGGATGATGGGGCTGGGGGCTAGCAGGAGCCTCACGCGATTGCCTGCATCCTCGGTGGTGCCCAGGCACCTGCCTTAAACCGCATATTCAAGCAGTTTTCTCGCGAGGTGAACCCGACCCTCCCGAAGCTTGAGGATGTGCGTCCCCTCAGGTGGTCGCAGTACGCCATCATGTTCGACTCCAAGGACCACCTTAGGTGCGCGGCCACCGCCGTCGTGCTCCCCATGTTGTGCACGCCCACCAGTAGCAACGTATTTGTCACCAAGACCCTCATCGATGAGGGTGTTGGCCTCAATGTGCTCTCTGTCGCGACCTTCGAGAGGTTGTAAGTGCCCTATGATCAGCTGATGCCTACCAGGCCATTCTTTGGGGTGACTGGTGGCTCTACCGTCCCCCTAGGGCAAGTGCGCCTCCCTGCCACCTTCGGCAAGCGCGACAACTACCACACTGAGCCCATCGACTTTGATGTGGCCACATCAGCCTCCCGTACAATGCCATCCTTGGGTACCCAGCCTCGCCAAGTTCATGGTGGCGACCCACCATGGCTACAACGTCCTCAAGATGCCAGGGTGCAGTGGCATCATCACGGTCGCCTGCGATGAGAAGGACACCATGTGCTCCCTCGAGCATGCCTACCGTGCCGCGACGGCCGAAAACTCCAATAGCGAAGGTGACACCATGCCTCCGTAGGCTATCCCCATGAAGAAGAATCAACTCCTCCCCAAGAGTCGCCGTGAGGCCCAGGTGGCGCCTGCTAGAGATGCCTCGCGCGCCGCACTTGCCGCTAAGGCGCCTCTTCCTCCCACATAGTAAGGCGCGCCCAGTGCCTCCCTCGGGACGGGCTCGGGGGCTCCGGTCTGGAGAGCCTCTGGCCTGACCGATGTAATGAGGGAGGTGCTTAGGCACCACCTTGGAGGCGTTCCTGGATGCGTGCCCCTGCAAGCAAGGCATGAGGCGCCAGGAGCGCGAGAGTTCATCACCAAGGCGATCGAGGAGCTTCAGGAAGCGCAAGCCATGGGTGGCCAGCGCCACCCCACACGTCCCGCTAGTGCAGCTGCCTCCCCTGACATGAGTGGCGAGCTGTGCGTCTGCGTCAACATCCTGGGCCTCAACAGGGCCACTTTACAGGACCTCTTCTGGTTGTCATGCATCGACCGAAGTGGGGGCTACCCCTGCAACTATATACATTCGCATGCCGTTAGGCCTGCTGAACATCAGTGCCTCATACCAGCGACTCCCGCAGCGAGCGATGACGTCTCATGAGGCTCAGTTCTCAACGATCGTGTCTCAGGAGGTCCCAGACCCTCGCAAGCCTCCTAGGCCTTGCGAGCCTCTCAAACCTCCGGAGCCGCATGGCTTGTGAGGAGCGAACCTCCACGACACGCTTCTTCAGCTACCTTAACGCTTCTACAACACCGGTGCTAGGTGACTTTTGGTTTGTTCAAATTGAGGGTGCCCCTCGGGCTACATTATCCTCAGGCTGTAGGGCCCGCCACTATAGTTGTGTCATTCTGTTCATGCACCTTGGACCGATTATGCTTTCGTGAGTTACTGTGGCTGTTAACCCTATGCTTGATGTTACATCATTTTGGAGTTGCCACCTCGCGGGCGTCACGCGTTGCTAGCTCTCCTCCTGAACGTCGCTTGAGAGCGGGCTACCAGCATCGCACCTGTGCTTGGGTCCATCCCTGCAGCATCGATAAATCTAAGCGACCGAGCTCTGACTCGCGGGCTGGCCCCACGCACGTCACCTCATCAGGTCCTTAGTGTTGCGTATTCTCATGGAACAATCATGAGCAGATCAGTGAGCATGCACCGCCCTTGTACCTTGTGCATGGTTAATACGCAGGAACTTTGGGAGGTGGCGACTCAAACGCGCTTGGGCAATGCGCCACCGCCTCAGGAGGGCCGACCTAGACCAGGCATCGGTTTGATCCCTAGAAGGCTAAGTGTAATCACCTTGTATGCCGCACACTGGCCGGCCAAGGCTCCCTCTCCTTGGCACCCCCGAGAGATGAACCGCTCCTTTTTTTAACGAATTGCTTGCACGTTCAAAGGGGGGCTCTTGAGCATCGCGCCCTAGGAGCCCTTACTGGCTCTCGGGCCCTCACCCCCTGGCCTTGTCCCAGGCATCACGACCTGGCATACTAGCGGCGGCCGAGCTCGCTCGGGGACCGGGTCCTAAGGACGTAGAGCACCCTGTTGAGCAAAGAAATGAGAGGCAAACCTCGCGAGGGAGGACGTGAAGAGGGGCACACTCCAGCTGCACAGTCATCGCTTGAAACACTAAGGACGTCAATCTTTTCAGGCACCCCTTGCGGGACATGGCTTGATTCGTTTCAAGGCAAAAGAGAAGGACCAAGCTCCAGAAAGGCATGCCTTCGTGACACAAAAACCCCTCACGAGCCGTGAACGCCCAGAGCTAAGTCATCTTTTCCGCGCCAAGCGCGAACTCTACTATTGACACTGCACAACCGTTTTTTCGCAATCTCGCCTGGGCGGAAACCGCCTTTTTCTCTCGAAAGCCGCTTGCGCATCAAGGGGGGCATCTTGAGCACCGCGCCTATGGAGCTCTTACCGGACCTCGGGTCGCTCACCTCCTGGCCTTGCACACAGCATCACGACTTCGCATACCAGTGTCGGCAAAAGCTCACCTGGGTACAGAGTCGCGACGACGCAGAGCACTAAGCTATCGCGAAGAGGAAGGGCCTCGAGCCTAAACAAGAAACACCAACATAAGTTAAAACACGGATAAAAGCATTAAGATAAGGGCGCAAGTTCCGCAATTCCTTACATGCCCTCGTGGGGCCCTTCATGGTTTCAATGCAGGAAATAAAAGAACAAAAGAAACAACCTCCTGGAGGCTGCAGCTCCTGAGGCGCTGACCCCGAGCTCACCGCGCTTAGTCGAAGTCGTCCACCACATTGACGCCGCAGCGCGGCGGCTCGTCGTAGTCGTCATCATTGATCGAGTTCCCCTCAGAGGAAGCACTATCACCGCTGGAGGCATCATGGCCGTCGCCAAGGGCAAGTTTGCCTCCGAGGACGTCGCCGCCGAGACAGTGCTACGTCTTGAGCTTGCGTTGGTTTTCCTTGAAGAGGAAAGGGTGATGCAGCAAAGTAGCGTAAGTATTTCCCTCAGTTTTTGAGAACCAAGGTATCAATCCAGTAGGAGGCTCCTCAAAAGTCCGACTCACCTACACAAACAAACAAGAACCTCGCAACCAACGCAATGAAGGGGTTGTCAATCCCTTCACGGCCACTTGCGAAAGTGAGATCTGATAGAGATAATACGATAAGATAAATATTTTTGGTATTTTTATGATATAGATAATAAAAGTAACGCCGCGTGTGAGGGAGTCCTGGATTAAGGGGTTCTTGGTCAGCCGGATTATTAACATGGGCCAGACTGATTGGGCTATGAAGATACAAGACAGAAGACTTCTTCCCGTGTCCGGATGGGACTCTCCTTTGCATGGATGGCAAGCTTGGTGATTCAGATATGTAGATTCGTTTCTCTATAACTTACCTTGTATGACCCTAGCCCCCTCCGGTGTCTATATAAACCGGAGAACAACAATCATAATCTTAGGCTAGACTTCTAGGGTTTTAGCCAGTACGATCTCGTGGTAGATCAACTCTTGTTATACTCATATTCATCAAGATCAATCAAGTAGGAAGTACGGTATTACCTCCATAGAGAGGGCCCGAACCTGGGTAAACAATGTGTCCCCCGCCTCCTGTTACCATCAGCCTTAGACGCATAGTTTGGGACCCCCTACCCGAGATCCGCCGGTTTTGACAAAGAGGCCGACGGCAAGGACGCGCCGCCCCTCGCGGCCGCTCTGAGGGCGCGTCGAAGTCGAGCCCCCGAGCGCTACCGGAGAGACGGCGCGACGCCGCGGCGGAGATGACGAAGATGGTCCCGCCCGGACAGCGAAGCCAGTAGCAGCATGGTAGCATAGTAGTAGTACCACACCACGGTGGGCGCAAAATGTCGTGGTATTCTCACGGGGGGTGTTGCAAGACGACATATGCCACAAGGGCTTAGTGTGAGGGTAAGACTGCTGCTGATAGGCCCGGGAGCGGGTATGCGAGTAGCACGCGGTGGTTTACCCAGCTTCAGATCTCTCCGGAGAGATAATACTCCTACTGCTGCATGTCTGAGTGTATCTGGTATGTATATCTGGTACAGAGTGCTCCTGGAGCTGTATCTGAGGTCAGTGCCGCCGGCATCTGGCCTCGTATATGCATATGGGCACAAGGCTGTGCTTCACCGTGGGTGGATGGATGAATGGATGTATGAGTGAGCTAGATAGCTATCTTGCTAGCTAGCATGCATGCGTGGGAGCATGTGTGAGAGTGGCCAGGGAGCCATTGTGGCCCGGCCCCATGGATGGATGGTTGCTAGCTATATATAGTGTTGGGGTAGCTTACTACCTAAGCTAGGTAGTGGCGTGGGGGGCAAGTGGGCATGGGGCTCCATGCCCATGTACGTGATGTGCATGTGTCTTTGTCCCTGGTGCACTTTATAAAAAAGTGCCCAGGGACAAATACACTGTAGATGACGTCGCGGTACGGTCGTCCCATCAGTGTCTTGTCGATGTTGCTTCGGGCTGTAGTTGGCAGCCGGCTGGTTGGAGCAGTCGGCAGCCGGCAGCCGACCGGACAGAGCAGTCGGATGGGGAGCCGGCAGGAGCGGCCAAGCAGTCGGACTGAGGGGCTTTGCTAGCCCCGATGTCTTGAAATATCGTCTTGCCGTCTTCGGGGTACCCGTGGTCAGTTACTCCGACAGTGATTGAGAGGATTTAGTCCGCGAAGAGCGAATTGGCCGAAGCCTGCACAAGCCTTCTAACCGTCTTTGAGGTAAGTAATGAAATTCTATAATGTCACAGTATAGATAGTAGCCCCCGAGACACTGTCCGGTGTTCGAAAAGACAAGTCGGACAGAGGATCAAATAATTTTCGCAGGAAACTAATCTAAAAATGTCTATGTGAATAAGCAGGCGTCGCTGCTGGCTGCGACCTCTCACACTGCGGAAGTCTCCGGACTGAAGCAGAGTCTGGAGCGGGCCGAGGAAGTGCTCGGCCGCGTGAAGAAGCAGTTGGAGGACAGTCAAGGTATGCAGTAACCTTGTATATGTTTAGGAAGGATGACTAAATTTTAGTGGCTGAGCTGCCATTTTATTTCTTAGGAGGATCGACCGAGGTGGAAACCCTCAAGAAGGCGCTGGCCGAGGCCGAGGAGAAAGCGGCCAATGAGAAGGCCCCCTGTGAGAAGCACGAGGCTAGGGTCAGTGAGGTCCAGCAGGAGCTCCAGGACGCCGTCAAAAAAATGTGAGTCTTTGGAGCGCGACGTTGCGGATCAAAAGTCCGGACTGGACAAGGCCCGCCAGAACACACACGATGCCCGGGTTGAAGCCCAAGGCGCTCTCCAAGAAATCCAGGAGGCCAGGAAAATCGCGGCGGTAAGGCCTTTATTATGTAGAGCAAATATTTGAAGAAAAGGTTCCTATTACTGACCCGGATTTGGAGTTCTCCAGGGGTGTTTGCGGATCTGCCGCACATCATTTCTGATGCTACGGAATTCTTCCGAGCCGAAGAGGGGAGCTCTACGGAGAAGCTATTTTGGTCGCAATATCTTGCGCCAGAATATCCGGTGCCGTTGAGCAGTCAGCTAAAACAACTGGTCGAACTGCACAAGGCGGCCGAACTAGCCATGAAGGATTTAATAATCCGGCTATGGCCTGCCGAAGCCATCCCCAGCAGCTACTTCAGTCTCGTGAAGCAGCTAGTTAATGCCTGCCCTCGGCTGGATGCCATCAAGCGGTCGCTCTGTGTTAAAGGTGCGCGAATGGCCTTTGCTCGTGCCAAGATGCACTGGGCAAAGATGGACGCCACGAAGCTGATGACCGAGGGACCACCCGCGGTCAAGGAGCACTGCACACCCGGACTGTATTTTGACAGTGTCCTGGAGGGATCCCGCCCTGTGGTGGAGCAATGTGCTAAGGCTATCATATTCCCATGAATACACTCATGTTATCTTGTCTTGTACTATGAAACATATCAGTTATGTAATATAATGTCTTTTATTTAAAATTTTACCTCATGTGCGGCCATTGTGTTAAATCTGAGAGTTCGCTAGTCGTCGGCTTCTGCCCCCACGTAGGTAGTACGGGGATGTTCAGGATAAATCTAAACACTCTTTATCCAAGGTTTTGGTCCTTTAAGGAGGTGTTTGGCGCAACAAACCAGTCAATCGGACTATGCGGCTTTATTACTCTCACTTAGCCATAGGAGTTTGAAAAGAAAAATTTAGGCGGAGCCCCTGGTGTTCGGAAGTCCGAACTTGGGGCGCTATACACGCCTGATCGGATAAAAACCGATTCATCGCATAATGCGGAAAAATTCGCTAAAGATTTGTAACCTCTCGAACAGCTGACCGACTCTCACTGCATCATGACAGTCAGTTTTCGGCTTTCTCTACTGAGGTGCTCATCCGGAAGAACAAGGACACAATCGCAGTAGTTCTCCCTTTACTACCCTAGCTGATATAGCGGAATGTAAGGTAGTAAGCACAGGAGCCTGGCAACCCAACTATTGACCAAAGACATGATTCGGAGCCGATGCATATAATGCTATAAGTTCGGGGTGCCGAAATGTACTATATAAGTGTTCGGACTTTATTGCCATATTGTGGGGTGTGATGAAGCCCCTGGCGAATTGAGGCGTACCAGAGTGTACGGGCGCGATTGATAAGAATATAAACAAAAGGAAAAAATCAAGTAATAAGCTGACGCCGCAAATATTGAGCCGCAAATTATTTCCCATTGTAATTTAATTAATACGTCAAGGCATATTTGTACAAGTAATGCGATAAGAAAATAAGGCTATTTGGCATGCCACGACCAAGGACGAGCTGCGTGCGGGTTTTAAAAATAGGTATAACGATCATTAGAAGTGACCACCTGGGGGTTCCCTTGTACGTCAAAGCTTCTTGCCTTCTTGGTGTATCCGTCCCTTGATAGCTAGGTCCGATGATCAGGTTATCAGAAAAAGGCCCGGGGAAAAAGAAACCTGAAAAGAAACAGAAATAGTAAGAGTATGCGGGTCCAGGAGCGGTTGAGCCGTATTGTGGAACACGGTCTAGCTGTGCCTTCGTCTATGCCCATGGTATTTTGAGTGCCAAGTTATGTATGCGTGGTACAAATGCTGCTGCTTGGTCAGGACTGGGACGGAGGCCGAATTGCTAGTCAAACTCTTGACAAACTGGACCGTCCTGCTGCGGAGTAGTTCGGCCTCGTTTGACAGTGTCCGGGAGCTTGGCCGCTGAATTGCGGTTATGCCTGAAAAGGCCGCTCTGTACTTCTGCTGCAAGGGCCACGGTGTGCTCCTCGGAATGGAGGGAGCGTTTCGTGTTTCCATTGACTATTATAACACCGTGTGGCCCGAGCATCTTGAGCTTGAGGTAAGTGTGGTGCGGCACCGCATTGAATCGAGCAAATGTGGTTCGTCCAAGTAGCGCGTGATAGCCACTGCAGAAGGGGACAATATCGAAGATCAATTCTTCGCTTCGGAAATTATCCGGGATCCGAAGACCACTTCCAGTGTGATTGAGCCCATACAACAGACCTCTACACCTGGTATGACACCTTTAAAGGTGGTTTTTGCGGGCTTGATCCTTGAGGGATCAATGCCCATTTTGCGCACTGTATCCTGATAGAGAAGGCTCAGGCTGCTGCCACCATCCATGAGGAATCGTGTAAGGTGGAATCCATCAATGATTGGGTCAAGGACCAGTGCGGTTGAACCGCCATGACGGATACTGGTCGGATAGTCCCTACGATCGAAGGTGATCGGATAGGACGACCATGGATTGAACTTTGGGGTGACTAGCTCCATCGCGTAGATGTCCCTGAGTGCGCGCTTGCGCTCCCTCTTGGGGATATGGGTGGCGTATATCATGTTTACCGTTTTGACTTGGGGGGGCTTCTTCTGTCCCCCTGTGTTCGATGGTTGGGGCTCCTCATCATCGTCCTCGCTTTGGGACCCCTTCTCCTTTTTCTCGGCATTTAACTTGCCGGCCTGTTTGAAGACCCAACACTCTCTGTTGGTATGATTGGCTGGTTTATCAGGAGTGCCGTGGATTTGACATGGACGATCGAGTATGCGGTCCAAACTAGACGGGCCCGGATTGTTTCTCTTAAATGGCTTCTTCCGCTGACCGGACTTAGAGCCACTGAATCCAGTGTTAACGACCGTGTCTTCGGTGTTGTCACCGTTGCTTCGACGCTTGTGCCTGTTGCATCGTGGCTTGCCGTTGCTGTTTCTGGCCTCAGAAGTGACAGGTTCGCTTGCATGATTATTGCTATGGGCTAACCAGCTATCCTCGCATGCGCAAAAGCGTGTCATAAGTGTCGTGAGGGCTTCCATGGACTTCAGCTTTTCTTGGCCAAGGTGTCGGGCGAGCCATTCGTCACAGATGCTATGCTTAAAGGCCGCTAGGGCTTTGACATCTAGAAAGTCGACTATCTGGTTCTTTTTAGTTAAGAACCTGGTCCAGAATTTCCTTGCTGACCCTCTAGGCTGTTGAACTATATGACTTAGGTCGTCAGCATTCGGAGGTCGGATATATGTGCCTTGAAAGTTGTCAAGAAAGGCGTTTTCCAAGTCCTCCCAGCTGCCAATGGAGTTTTCGTGCAGACTATTCAACCAGTACCGAGCAGGTCCCTTGAGTTTTAGCGGGAGGTATTTGATGGCATGAAGATCATCACCGCGGGCCATATGAATATGGAGAAGAAAATCATCAATCCATACCGCGGGGTCTGTTGTCCCATCATATGATTTGATGTTCATGGGTTTAAACCCTTCTGGGAAATCGTGTTCCATTACTTCATGAGTGAAGCAGAGAGGGTGTGCGGCGCCTCTCTATCGGGCCAGGTCGTGACGTAGCTCAGATGGAGTTCATCTGCGGGTTTTGTCCCGGACGTGGTTATATTTGTCATGTCCGTCTTGGTGGCCATCGTCGCGCATCATGGAACACTCCCGCGATCCGTAGATCAATCTAGTCTGGCCTCCTTTGTTTTCCAAGTCATGCCGCAGGTCATATGTATATCCCCGAGCTATTGTATTTATGCTTTTACGGCGAGGTGGTGCGGGCTGGTGTTCGACTCGAGTTGCCGCTTTGTCCCGTCCACGTGGTGGCCGGTCAGCCGCATTGTGCGCTGTAAGGAAGGGCTCCAGCGCCTCGTCATCAAACTGGGGTAACAATTTACGCTTCGGGTAACTTTTGGTTGGGCGTTTGAGTCCGTATTCCTCGGATGCCAGGACGTCAGACCATCTTCCATTGAGCAGATCCTGATCAGCTTGAAGCTACTGCTGCTTCTTTCTTAGGCTCCTTGCAGTGGCTATTAGCCGACGCTTGAAGCGCTCCTGCTCAACAGGTTGCTCAGGCACGATGAAGTCTTCCTTGCCAAGGCTCACTTCGTCCTCGGAGAGCAGAAGGTAGTTACTATCTTCCGAGTTTTTGTTCATGACCTTTTCATTGGGGCTAACTCACCCATCCTCTGTTCCTCCTGTTCGCAGGTTGCCTCAACGGGGTCTTCATTGTCTTCGGCATCATCCGGAGTATTGTTTTCTCCTGTGACGGTGTTGCTGTTTTTGCCACGGCGTGGCTTAGAGCAGCGCCGCTGACGTTGGTGCTTTGGCTGTATCTCGGGAGGTTTATCCTCGACTGGATTTTCATTGTCGCCGTTGTTCTCTTTGGGTGTATCCACCATGTATATGTCGTACGAGAAGGTGGCTGTCCAACACCCTGTAGGCGGTTGTTCCTGCTCCTCTCTGGCATCGTCATCCATACTGTCGATGTCTTCGGAGTCGTAATCAAGCATGTCGGTTAAGTCGTCAACAGTGGCTATAAAATGGGTGGTGGGTGGGAAACGAAGTTCTTCGTTGTCTGGTTCCAATTCGAGCCAGACATAGTTCGGCCGAGAGTCCCCCGATAAGGAGAGGGATTTCAGTGAGTTTAACACATCGCGTAGAGGTGAGTGCTGTGAGATGTCCGCGGAGCTAAACTCCAAGATCGGTGCCCAATCGGGTTCGGTGGACGCGGATGCACGTTGTCCGGAACCTATGGCCGGAAACAAATCCGAGGTTCCGACGACACAAGCCCAGCTCAATGTTGGGTCTGTGTGCGGCTCGAACATCGCTGAGTCTACGGCTTCCGTGGCGGTGTTGAGCTTCCCGTCCTCAGACGGCGCGGTCTGTTCAGGATCTAGGGCCAGAGCGGTTACGGGTGCTATCTCCTGAGCGCGGTCCGATGACAGATTTAGGTCATGTTCATCATGGTGGCAGGGGACAGCTGCCATGGGCTCGAATCCGTCGAAGATCAAGTCTCCATGGATATCGGCCATGAAATTCAGGCTTCCAAATCTGACCTGATGGCCAGGGGCGTAGCTATCAATCTGCTCTAGATGGCCAAGCGAGTTGGCCCGCAGTGCGAAGCCGCCGAATACGAAGATCTATACGGGGAGTAAGATCAGCCGAATACGAAGACCACATAGCGCCCCAAGTTCACGATGCAACCCCTGGTGTTCGGAAGTCCGAATTTGGGGTGCTATACACGCCTGATCGGATAAAAACCGATTCATTGCATAATGCGGAAAAATTCGCTAAAGATTTGTAACCTCTCGAACAGCTGACCGACTCTCGCTTCGACGCACCCTCCGAGCGGCCGCGAGGGGCGGCGCGTCCTCGCCGGTGCCCTCAGATCAACTCTTGTTATACTCATATTCATCAAGATCAATCAAGCAGGAAGTAGGGTATTACCTCCATAGAGAGGGCTTGAACCTAGGTAAACATTGTGTCCCCCGCCTCCTGTTACCATCAGCCTTAGACGCAGAGTTCGGGACCCCCTACCCGAGATCCGCCGGTTTTGACACCTACAACATGGACTGGGTATTTTGAGCTTTAAGTAAGCATAGTGCGGCACCGCGTTGAATTGAGCAAAAGCGGTCCGTCCGAGCAGTGCTTTATAGCCGCTTTGGAAGGGTACAATATCGAAGATCAAGTCTTCACTGCGGAAGTTGTCGGACGAGTCGAAGATAACTTCCAATGTTATGGAGCACGAGTAGCGGGCCTCTACACCAGGTATTACTCCTTTAAAGGTAGTTTTCGTGGGCTTGATTCTTGACGGATCGATACGCATTTTGCAAACGGTGTCCTGATAGAGTAGGTTAAGGCTGCTGCCGCCGTCTATGAGGACTCGCGTGAGATGGAATCCGTTGATAATTGGATCAAGGACCAAAGCTGCCAATCCTCCATGAAGGATACTGGTCGGGTGGTCCATGAAGGATACTGGCAAGCAAACCATGGGTTGAATTTTGGGGCGACCGGTTCTACGGCGTAGACGTCCCTTAATGCGCGCTTGCGCTCCCATTTGGGGATGTGTGTGACATAGATCATATTCACCATTTTGACCTTGGGGGAAATTGCTTCTGCCCCCTGTGTTCGGTGGGCGAGGATCTTTATCGTCGTCCTCGATGGGCGTCCTTTTCCCCTTGTGCTCGGCATTGAGCTTGTCGGCCTGTTTAAACACCAAACAGTTTCTGTTGGTGTGATTAGCAGGTTTATTGGGGGTGCCATGAATTTGGCAAGGCCGATCAAGTATTCTGTCCAAATTAGATGGACCATCTTTGTTTCCTTTGAATGGCTTCTTCCGCTGACCGGATTTTGAGCCACTGAATCTGGCGTTTACCGCCGTGTATTCTGTATTGTTTCGACTCTTGTTCTTGTCATGTCGTGGTTTTCCATTGTCGTCTCTGACTTCAGAGGTGCCTGGGGCACTGTCGCTATTGCTTCTGTGAGCGAGCCAACTATCTTCTCCCGCACAAAAGCGGGTGTACAGTAAGTGCTTCCATGGACTTCGGTTTCTCTTGGCCGAGGTGTCGGGCGAGCCACCCATCTCGGACGCTGTGTTTGAAGGCCGCGAGGGCTTCGGCATCCGGACAATCCAGAATCTGGTTGTTTTTAATTAAGAACCTGGTCCAGAGTTTCCGGGCTGATTCACCGGGTTGTTGGATTATGTGACTAAGGTCATCGGCATCCTGGGGCGGAACATAGGTACCTTGGAAGTTGTCTCTAAAGGCATCCTGCAAGTATTTCCAGCTTCCAATAGAGTTTTCTGGGAGGCTATTTAGCCAATGCCGTGCTGGTCCCTTAAGTTTTAGGGGGAGGTACTTGATGGCGTGGAGGTCATCACCACGGGCCATGTGGATATGGAGAAGAAAGTCTTCAATCCATACAGCGGGATATGTGGTGCCGTCATATGATTCGATGTTTACAGGTTTAAACCCTTCTGGGAATTGGTGCTCCATTACTTCATCGGTAAAGCACAGAGGGTGTGCGGCTCCTCTGTATCGGGCAACGTCACATCGCAGTACGGATGGAGTCCGTATGCGGTTTTCACCCCGTGTGAGGTTGTGTGTATTGCGCCAGGCTTGATGGACGTCTATTGGTGCACGCCCTTGTGATCCATAAATTGACCTTGTATGACCGGCTCTATTGTCCAGGTCCTCTCGCAGGTCATGTGTATGTCCCGCGACCGCTGTTACTCTGCCTCTAGGGCGAGGTGGCACAGGTTGGTGTTCGGCTTGGGTTGCCGATCTGTCCCGACCACGAGGTGGCCGGTAAGGTCCATCAACCGTGTTACGTGCTGTTGGTATAGGATCTGGGACATCCTCATCGAATTGGGAGAGTAACCTGCGCTTTGGGTAACTTTTAGTTGGGCGCTCGAGGCCGTATTCCTTGGCTGCCAGGACATTAGTCCATCTGTCGTTGAGTATGTCCTGATCAGCTTGAAGTTGCCGCTGCTTCTTTTTCAGGCTTCTTGCTAATGTCTACTACACAACCTTCTTCTTGTAGACGTTGTTGGGCCTGCAAGTGCACAGGTTTGTAGGACAGTAGCAAATTTCCCTCAAGTGGATGACCTAAGGTTTATCAATCCGTAGGAGGCATACGATGAAGATGGTATCTCTCAAACAACCCTGCAACCAAATAACAAAAAGTCTCTTGTGTCCCCAACACACCCAATACAATGGTAAATTGTATAGGTGCACTAGTTCGGCGAAGAGATGGTGATACAAGTGCAAAATACATAGTAGATATAGGTTTTTGTAATATGGAATAATAAAAACAGCAATGTAGCGAGCGATAAAAGTGAGCGTAAAGGGTATTACAATGATAGGAAACAAGGCCTAGGGTTCATACTTTCACTAGTGTAAGTTCTCTCAACAATAATAACATAGATAGAACATATGACAAGCCCTCAACATGCGACAAAGAGTCACTCCAAAGCCACTAATAGCGGAGAACAAACGTAGAGATTATGGTCGGGTACGAAACCACCACAAAGCTATTCTTTCGGATCAATCTATAAAAGAGTTCGTACTAGAATAACACCTTAAGATACAAATCAACCAAAACCCTAATGTCACCTAGATACTCCATTGTCACCTCAAGTATCCGTGGGCATGATTATACGATATGCATCACACAATCTCAGATTCATCCAACCAACATAAAAGTACTTCAAAGAGTGCCCCAAAGCTACTACCGGAGAGTCAAGAACGTGTGCCAACCCCTATGCATAGGTTCCCAAGTGTCACGAAACCCGCAAGTTGATCACCAAAACATACATCAAGTGGATCAATAGAATAACCCATTGTCACCACGGTTATCCCATGCAAGACATACATCAAGTGTTCATAAAAGACTCAATCCGATAAGATAACTTCAAAAGGGGAAACTCAAATCATCACAAGAGAGTAGAGGGGGAGAAACATCATAAGATCCAACTACAATAGCAAATCTCGGGATACATCAAGATCGTGCCATAGAGGAACACGAGAGAGAACACGAGAGAGAGAGATCAAACACATAGCTACTGGTACATACCCTCAGCCCCGAGGGTGAACTACTCCCTCCTCGTCATGGATAGCGCCGGGATGATGAAGATGGCCTCCGGTGATGGGATCCCCCTCCGGCAGGGTGCCGGAATAGGGTCCCGATTGGTTTTTGGTGGCTACAGAGGCTTGCGGCGGCGGAACTCCCGATCTATCTTCTGTTCTGGAATATTTAGGGTACGTATGTATATATGGGTGCAGGGGGTACGTCGGTGGACCTCCGGGTTGCTCACGAGGTAGGGGGCGCGCCCAGGGGGGCGCCCTCCACCCTCGTGGGCAGCCCGGGACTCCCCTGGCGTGCACTCCAAGCCCATCAGGTTGGTTTCCTTCCAAAATTAGCTTCTCCAGTTGATTTCGTTCCGTTTTGACTCCGTCTGATATTCCTTTTCCTCGAAACACTGAAATAGGCATAAAACAACAAATCTGGGCTGGGCCTCCGGTTAATAGGTTAGTCCCAAAAATAATATAAAAGTGGATAATAAAGCCCAATATTGCCTAAAACAGTAGATAAAAGTAGCATGGAGCAATCAAAAATTATAGATACGTTGGAGACGTATCAAGCATCCCCAAGCTTAATTCCTGCTCGTCCTCGAGTAGGTAAATGATAAAAAAGATATTTTTTATGCGGAGTGATACTTTGGCATAATTTCAATGTAAATCTTCTTAATTGTGATATGAATATTCAGATCCGAAAGATTCAAGACAAAAGTTCATATTGACACAAAAATAATAATACTTCAAGCATACTACTCAAAGCAATCATGTCTTCTCAAAATAACATGGCAAAAGAAAGTTCATCCCTACAAAATCATATAGTTAGGCTATGCTTCATTTTCGTCACACAAAGATGTTCCCAACTTCTATACCCCCGATGACAAGCCAGGCAATTATTTCATACTTAAATAATCTCAAACTTTTTCAACCTTCACGCAATACATGAGCGTGAGCCATGGATATAGCACTATGGGTGGAATAGAATATAATGATGGGGATTGTGTGGAGAAGACAAAAAAAGAGAAAGTCTCACGTTGACGAGGCTAATCAACGGGCTATGGAGATGCCCATCAATTGATGTCAACATGAGGAGTAGGGATTTCCATGCAACAGATGCACTAGAGCTATGAATGCTCAACAAAAGAAAACTAGTGGGTGTGCATCCAACTTGCTTGCTCATGAAGACATAGGGCATTTGAGGAAGCCCATTGTAGGAATATACAAGCCAAGTTCTATAATGAAAAATTCCCACTAGTATAAAAAAGACAACTTATGAGACTCACTACATGAGGAACAAGGTGCTACTTTGAAGCACAATATATGAGACTCACTACATGAAGAACACGGTGCTACTTTGAAGCACAAGTGTGGAAAAAGAGATAGTAGCATTGCCCTTTTTATTTATTATATTTTTTGGGGGCCTTTTTTTTCCGGCCTTTCTCCTTTTTTTTGGGCCTTTCCTTTTTTTGGCCTTTCTCTTTTTTTTGTTTGGGCAATGCTCTAATAATGTTGATCATCACACTTCTATTGATTACAACATAAGGATTACAACTCGAAACTTAGAACAAGATATGACTCTATATGAATGCCTCCGGCGGTGTACCGGAATGGTGCAATGAATCAAGAGTGACATGTATGAAAAATAATGCATGGTGGCTTTGCCACAAATACGATGTCAACTACATGATCATGCAATGGCAATATGACAAAAGTAATGTATGTCATGATGATGATGATGGAAGTTGCATGGCAATATATCTCAGAATGGCTATGGAAATGCCATGATAGGTAGGTATGGTGGCTGTTTTGAGGAAGATATAAGGAGGTTTATGTGTGATAGAGCGTATCATATCACGGGGTTTGGATGCACCGGCGAAGTTTGCACCAACTCTCAAGGTGAGAAAGGGAAATGCACGGTACCGAAGAGGCTAGCAAAGGCGGAAATGTGAGAGTGCATATAATCCATGGACTCAACATTAGTCAAAAGAACTCATATACTTATTGCAAAAATTTAGAAGTCATCAAAAATTCAAGTATTACGCGCATGCTCCTAGGGGGATAGATTGGTAGGAAAAGACCATCGCTCATCCCCGACCGCCACTCATAAGGATGCACAAGCCAGGTACACTTCATGTTTCAAATTTGTTACATAACTTTAACCATACGTGCATGCTACGGGACTTGCAAACTTCAACACAAGTATTTCTCAAATTCATAATCACCCAACTAGTGCGACTTTGATATTATCACCTGCATATCTCAAAACAATTATCAAGCATCAAACTTATCTTAGTATTCAATTCACTCAAAAGAAAGTTTCACATATCTTGAACACCAAGTATATTAACATTAAGCAAATTACCATGCTATTAAAGACTCTCAAAATAATCTAAGTGAAGCATGAGAGATCAATAGTTTTTTAAAACAAATCTACCACCATGCTCTAAAAGATCTAAGTGAAGTACTAGAGCAAAAATTATCACGCTCAAAAGATATAAGTGAAGCACTATGAGCAAAAATTATCACGCTCAAAGGATATAAGTGAAGCACATAGAGTATTCTAGCAAATTCTAATTTGTGTAAGGCTCTCTCTCATTAAAGGATTTCAGATCTTTATACTTCATTCAAACAGCAAGCAAAGCTAAAGAAAACTACAATGCAAGGATAGCACAACTCATGTGAAGAAGCAAAAACTTAGGCTCAACCGATACTAACCGATAGTTGTTGAAGAAAGGTGGGATGCCTACCGGGGCATCCCCAAGCTTAGATGCTTGATACTTCTTGAAATATTATCTTGGGGTGCCTTGGGCATCCCCAAGCTTGAACTTTTGTGTCTCCTTAATTCCTCTCATATCATGGTTTCTCTTTTTATCAAAAGCTTCATTCACAACAAACTCAACAAGAACTCGTGAGATAGGTTAGTATAAACCAATGCAAAACCTTATCATTTTCTACTGTAACAAATCACTTAAATTTTTATTCAACATTGAATACTAAATTCCTCTGCATATTTAATACACCTATCATCAAATAGAATCATTAAACAAGCAAACATACGCAAACAATGCAAACATAACAGCAATCTGCCAAAACAGTATAGTCTGTAAAGAATGCAAGAGTATCAATACTTCCCTGAGTCCAAAAATTATGAACTAAAATTCCCACTGTAATAAATTTATCAGAGTTCAATATTCAAAAATATTCAACGTTATACCATGCTCTGAATTTTCTAGGGAATTTTTGCAACAGCGGTAAACTTTCTGTTTTCAAACAGCAACATGCAAACTAGCAAAATAAGCATGGCAAAGGCTATCCTTGACTTTTTTATTAAAACTGAAGATGCAAAACACTATTCTAACTAACAGAAAGCAAAAACTAACAAAATAAAATGACGCTCGAAGCAAAACACATATCATGTGGTGAATAAAAATATAGCTCCAAGTAAAGTTACCGATAGACGAAGACGAAAGACGGGATGCCTTCCGGGGCATCCCCAAGCTTAGTTGCTTGGTTGTCCTTGAATATTACCTTGGGGTGCCTTGGGAATCCCCAAGCTTAGGCTCTTACCACTCCTTATTCCATAGTCCATCGAATTTTTACCCAAAACTTGAAAACTTCAACGACACAAAACTCAACACAAAACTCGTAAGCTCCGTTAGTATAAGAAAATAAAACCAGCACTTAGGTACTGTAATGAACTCATTCTAAATTCATATTGGTGTAATATCTACTGTACTCCAACTTATCTATGGTTCATACCCTCCGATACTACTCATAGATTCATCAAAATAAGCAAACAACACATAGAAAACAGAATCTGTCAAAAACAGAACAGTCTGTAGTAATCTGTATAAAACGTATACTTATGGAACTCCAAAAATTATGAAATGAATTGCTGGACCTGAGAAATTTGTCTATTAATCATCTGCAAAAATAATTAACATAAAAGCACTCTCCAGTAAAAAATGGCAGCTAAACTCGTGAGCGCTAAAGTTTCCGTTTTTCACAGCAAGATCACATAAACTTCACCCAAGTCTTCCCAAAGGTTCTACTTGACACTTTATTGAAACAAAAGCTATAAAACATGATTACTACAGTAGCATAATCATGTGGACACACAAAAACAGTAAGGATAAATATTGGGTTGTCTCCCAACAAGCGCTTTTCTTTAATGCGTTTTTAGCTAGGCATGATGATGACAATGATGCTCACATAAAAGATAAGAATTGAAACATAACGGGGGCATCATGAAGCATATAAATAGCACATTTAAGTCTAACCCACTTCCTATGCATAGGGATTTTGTGAGCAAACAACTTATGGGAACAATAATCAACTAGCATAGGATGGCACAACAAGCATAACTTCAAGATTTTAAGCACATAGAGAGGAAACTTGATATTATTGCAACTCCTACAAGAATATGTTCCTCCCTCATAATAATTTTCAGTAGCATCATGAATAAATTCAACAATATAACCAGCACCTAAAACATTCCTTTCATGATCTAAAAGCATGGAAGATTTACTACTCTCCACATAAGCAAACTTCTTCTTTATAGCATACGTATCATCACAATAATCATCATAGATAGGAGGCATGCTTTTATCATAGTAAATTTGCTCATCAAAGCTTGGGGGACAAAAAATATCATCTTCATCAAACATAGCTTCCCCAAGCTTGTTGCTTTGCATATCATTAGCATCATGGATATTCAAGGAATTCATACTAACAACATTGCAATCATGCTTGTCATATAAAAACATTCTATAGATTTCTTCTTCTAGCATTTGAGCACAATTATCCTTTCCATCATACTCACGAAAGATATTAAAAAGGTGAAGTGTATGAGACAAACTCAACTCCATTTTTTTTGTAGTTTTAGTTTTATAAACTAAACTAGTGCTAAAACAAGAAACAAAAAGATTCGATTGCAAGATCTAAAGATATACCTTCACTTACCTAGCCTCCCCAGCAACAGCGCCAGAAAAGAGCTTGATGTCTACTACACAACCTTCTTCTTGTAGACGTTGTTGGGCCTGCAAGTGCACAGGTTTGTAGGACAGTACCAAATTTCCATCAAGTGGATGACCTAAGGTTTATCAATCCGTAGGAGGCGTAGGATGAAGATGGTCTCTGTCAAACAACCCTGCAACCAAATAACAAAAAGTCTCTTGTGTCCCCAACACACCCAATACAATGGTAAATTGTATAGGTGCACTAGTTCGGCGAAGAGATGGTGATACAAGTGCAAAATAGATAGTAGATATAGGTTTTTGTAATCTGAAATAATAAAAACAGCAAGGTAGCGAGCGATAAAAGTGAGCGTAAACGGTATTACAATGATAGGAAACAAGGCCTAGGGTTCATACTTTCACTAGTGTAAGTTCTCTCAACAATAATAACATAGATAGAACATATGACAAGCCCTCAACATGCGACAAAGAGTCACTCCAAAGACACTAATAGCGGAGAACAAACATAGAGATTATGGTCGGGTATGAAACCACCACAAAGCTATTCTTTCGGATCAATCTATAAAAGAGTTTGTACTAGAATAACACCTTAAGATACAAATCAACCAAAACCCTAATGTCACCTAGATACTCCATTGTCACCTCAAGTATCCGTGGGAATGATTATACGATATGCATCACACAATCTCATATTCATCCAACCAACATAAAAGTACTTCAAAGAGTGCCCCAAAGCTACTACCGGAGAGTCAAGAACGTGTGCCAACCCCTATGTATAGGTTCCCTAGTGTCACGAAACCCGCAAGTTGATCACCAAAACATACATCAAGTGGATCAATAGAATAACCCATTGTCACCATGGTTATCCCACGCAAGACATACATCAAGTGTTCATAAAAGACTCAATCCAATTAGATAACTTCAAAAGGGGAAACTCAATTCATCACAAGAGAGTAGAGGGGGAGAAACATCATAAGATCCAACTACAATAGAAAAGCTCGGGATACATCAAGATCGTGCCATAGAGGAACACGAGAGAGAACATGAGAGAGAGAGATCAAACACATAGCTACTGGTACATACCCTCAGCCCCGAGGGTGAACTACTCCCTCCTCGCCATGGATAGCGCCGGGATGATGAAGATGGCCTCCGGTGATGGGACCCCCCTCCGGCAGGGTGCCGGAACAGGGTCCCGATTGGTTTTTGGTGGCTACAGAGGCTTTAGGCGGCGGAACTCCCGATCTATCTTCTGTTCTAGAAGTTTTAGGGTATGTAGGTATATATGGGTGCAGGAGGTACGTCGATGGACCTCCGGGTTGCTCACGAGGTAGGGGCGTGCCCAGGGGGCGCCCTCCACCCTCGTGGGCAGCCCGGGACTCCCCTGGCATGCACTCCAAGCCCATCAGGTTGGTTTCCTTCCAAAATTAACTTCTCCAGTTGATTCCGTTCCGTTTTGACTCCGTCTGATATTCCTTTTCCTCGAAACACTGAAATAGGCATAAAACAGCAAATCTGGGCTGGGCCTCCGGTTAATAGGTTAGTCCCAAAAATAATATAAAAGTGGATAATAAAGCCCAATATTTCCTAAAACAGTAGATAAAGTAGCATGGAGCAATCAAAAATTATAGATACGTTGGAGACATATCACTTGCTGTGTCTATTAGCCGGCGCTTGAAGAGCTCTTGTTCGAGGGGTCCTCTGGTACGATGAAGTCTTCATCGCCCAGGCTCTCATCCTCTTCGGAGGTCAGTAGGTAGTTACTATCCTCTGAGCCCTCGTCTCCAATAGGATCATTGGGATTGACTTGCCCTTCTGCCCAATCATCCTGCTCGGATGTTGGCTTGATAGGGGCTTCTTGGTCTTCTGCGTTATCCGGGGTGTTATTATCTTCGGTGTCGGTATTGTTGTATTTTTCGCGGCGTGATTTTGATCAGCGCCGCCGACGTCGATGCTTGGCATGTGCTTCAGTAGGTTCATTTTCTAGAATCTTCACAGCTTCGGCATCATTCTCTTTAGGTGTATCCACCATGTATACATCGTACGAAGAAGTGGCCATCCACTGTCCGGTAAACGGTGGGTTCTGGCCTTGCTCTTCTTCGGCATCGCCGTCTATGCCGTCGATGTCTTCGGAGGCATAATCAAGCATGTCGGATAAATCCTCGATAGTGGCTATGAAGTGGGTGGTGGGTGGGACGTAAAATTCCATTCTCTTAGCCCTTAGTGCGGGCTGGGCATAGTTCGGCAGCGATCATTCTGTAATGGCGAGAGATCGCATTAAGTCCAGAGCCTCGCTTAAGGGCGAGCTATAGACAGGGGAATGAGAATCCATGGGGAGGGGCGGGACATGAGTTCCTTGGCCGAGCTCGTCTAATGCAGACCTCGGGAGTTCGGAGCTGATGCACGAAGGTGAGTCTGGTCCGATGAGGATAGAGGGAGCCAGGAGTGATTCTGGGCCGGCCGGTGGAACGATCCCTTATGTATCTCCGGTGTTAAGATCTATGGTTGTGAAGAGTCTGGCGGGCTCTGAATTCCCGTTTTCAGACACGACGAGGAGTTCTGGTTCTAATGCCGGAGCTGTGGTTGGGGTCATGAACCCTTGGAAGATCAAATCTCCCCGGATATCGGTGATGTAGTTTAGGTTTCCGAATCTAATCTGATGAGCAGAGGCGTAGCTGTCGATCTGCTCCAGATGGCCAATCGAATTGGCACGCAGTGCAAAGCTACCGAATACGAAGATTTGGCTGGGGAGAAAAGTCTCCCTCAAGGAATAATTGTTGTGGATAGTCTATGGAGCCATTGAGCCTTCTGGTGACAACATAGTGGAACTCTCAATGAAAGCACCAATGTCTGTGTCAAAACCGGCAGATCTCGGGTAGGGGGTCCCGAACTGTGCGTCTAAGGATCGAAGGTAACAAGGAGGCAGGGGACACGATGTTTACCCAGGTTCGGGCCCTCTTAATGGAGGTAATACCCTACTTCCTGCTTGATTTACTTTGATGAGTATAGAAGTTACAAGAGTTGATCTACCTCGACATCGTAATGGCTAAACCCTAGAAGTCTAGCCTATATGATTATGATGTCCCCTATGGACTAAACCCTCTGGTTTATATAGACACCAGAGGGATCTAGGGTTGTACAGAGTCAGTTATAGAGAAAGGAAAGCATATAATTCGTACGGCAAGCTTGCCATCCATGCAAAGGAGAGTCCCCTTCGGACACGGGAAAAAGTCTTCTATCTTGTATCTTCATGGCCCAACAGTCCGGCCCATATCACATAGCCCGGATGCCCGAGGACCCCTTAGTCTAGGACTCCCTCACACACGACGATAAAAGCTGAGATGTGGAGGAAAGAGTTCAGGGCTAGATCATGGAAATCTAGCCCGTAGTAGAACATAAGTCCGTGGACGAATGGGTGGAGTGGAAAACCTAACCCTCTAAGGAAATGGGGAAGGAAGACGACCCGTTCGCCGGGCTCCGGAATGGGAATGATCTGACCCTTGGGGGAGAACCTATGCATGATGGTGGCGGCGAGGTATCCCGCCTCCCACTTGCCTTTGGAACCGGATCCGGCCATGGTTGGAGGAGGTGGTGGTGGTGGCGAGGAAGATAGAAACTTTTCAAGGCTGAGAGCTTTGGAGATTGGAAGGCTGAGAAGACTGGAAGGCGTGGGGAAGAAAGGAGAAATCCATTGCCCTCTTATAGGCGGTAAAAATGTCAACCGTCCCCCCACTTGCGCCTTGAACCTTGACTATTCCCAATGAAAGTGTGCGCTGTAAACGGTTGGATTACCAAAATCTTATTGATGAGCAATCCCGTACTAAGTGGGCACGATCTTTGTCTTGACGGGATAGGCCAATAGGGCTTGGCCTCCAAACATGGAACACAGGGTGTGAAAACGGTTCAAAAATGTCAAAGGGTCAAGTTTGACGCTTCGCCGTAAAAGGTTGTCAGTAAAAGACACAATTCTCTTATGGAGGAAAGCTGATGTGTATTATTCATGGAACCCACCTCGCAATGCCGAAGATAATCTACATGTCAAACACGTCATCATTGAAGACTGGTTCAGGGGCTACTGAGGGAGTCCTGGATTAAGGGGTCCTCGGGCGTCCGGTCTATTGGATATGGGCCGGACTGATGGGCCATCAAGATACAAGACAGAAGATCACCTCTCATGTCCCGTAGGGACTCCCGTATACGTGGATGGCAAGTTTAGGTGTTCGGATATGCTACTTCCTTTCTGTTAAACCGACTTTGTACAACCCTAAGCCCCTCCGTTGTCTATATAAACTGGAGGGTTAGACCGAAGGCGGGATCATAGCATCGCTGGGCTAGCCAAGCTAGGGTTAGCCAATACAATCTTGTGGTAGATCAACTCTTGTAACCCCTATACCCTTCGAATATAATCAATCAGGAGTAGAGTTTTACCTCCATTAAGAGGGCCCAAACTTGGGTAAACACTGTGTCCTTTTGATCATAGTTACCATCGATCCTCAGACATATAGCTTGGGCCCCCCTACCCGAGATTTGCCGGTTTTGACACCGACACCAGGTGCTCGTCGTCTTCCCCGAAGATCTTGAAGAAGAGCGTCGTTGCCCCATCAAACTTGAAGTGGAGGGTGTGCCTCCCCTTCAGGCCACGGGCATGGGCGAACGTGTGTCACCCTCGGGTCAGGTACACATTGCCGGAGGGGGTGACCTCAACATCTGCCCACGAGGACCTATTGCGGCAGCCATAATGCTGCACCCATAGCCCGACGGGTTCTCCCGCCGACAGTGCCTCCGCAAAGGAGCACGTGAGCTGGATCCAGGTGCGCGGCAGACTGTCCATCCACACTACAAACTCGCGGGGCAAGTCAGCAAAATGGGCCTGCGGTCAAGGCGGCCGGGCGGCCGCCGCCTGGCTCCCGCCTCGGCCGTGACCACCGCGGCTCCCACGGCCACTTCCACGGGTGGGATTCTTCCCACGGCTGCCAGACCCGTCACAGACATCCAATGGAGAATGTTCGCGCCCCTGAGAAGCCGCCACGGGTGTTGCGGTGGACTTGCGGGGGTGGCCGCTTATAACCCACAAGTATAGGGGATCGCAACAGCTTTCGAGGGTAGAGTATTCAACCCAAATTTATTGATTCGACACAAGGGGAGCCAAAGAATATTCTCAAGTATTAGCAGTTGAGTTGTCAATTCAACCACACCTGGATAACTTAGTATCTGCAGCAAAGTATTTAGTAGCAAAGTAGTATGATAGTAATTGTAGCAGTGGCAAAAGTAATGATAGCAGTTTTGTAGTGATTGTAACAGTAGCAACAGAAAAGTAAATAAGCAAAGCACAATATGTGAAAAGCTCGTAGGCATTGGATAAGTGATCGATAATTATGTCGGATGCGATTCCTCATGTAATAGCTATAACATAGGGTGAAGAACTAGCTCCAGTTCATCAATGTAATGTAGGCATGTATTCCGAATATAGTCATATGTGCTTATGGAAAAGAACTTTCATGACATCTTTTGTCCTACCCTCCCGTGGCAGCGGGGTCCTAGTGGAAACTAAGGGATATTAAGGCCTCCTTTTAATAGAGTACTGGACCAAAGCATTAACACATAGTGAATACATGAACTCCTCAAACTACGGTCATCACCGAGAAGTATCCCGATTATTGTCACTTCGGGGTTGTCGGATCATAACACATAATAGGTGACTATAGACTTGCAAGATAGGATCAAGAACTCACATATATTCATGAAAACATAATAGGTTCAGATCTGAAATCATGGCACTCGGGCCCTAGTGACAAGCATTAAGCATAGCAAAGTCATAGCAACATCAATCTCAGAACATAGTGGATACTAGGGATCAAACGCTAACAAAACTAACTTGATTACATGGTAAATCTCATCCAACCCATCACCATCCAGCAAGCCTACGATGGAATTACTCACGCACGGCGGTGAGCATCATGAAATTGGTGATGGAGGATGGTTGATGATGACGACGGCGATGAATCCCCCCTCTCCGGAGCCCCGAATGGACTCCAGATCAGCCCTCCCGAGAGAGATTAGGGCTTGGCAGCGGCTCCGTATCGTAAAACGCGATGAAACTTTCTCTCTGATTTTTTTCTCCATGAAACGAAATATATAGAGTTGGAGTTGAGGTCGGTGGAGCATCAGGGGGCCCACGAGACAGGGGGCGCGCCCAGGGGGAGGGGGCGCGCCCCCCACCCTCGTGGACAGGTGTGGGCCCCCTGGCCTTGATTCTTTCGCCGGTATTTTTTATATTTTCCAAAAGTTATCTCCGTGGATTTTCAGGTCATTCCGAGAACTTTTGTTTTCTGCACAATAAACAACACCATGGCAGTTCTGCTGAAAATAGCGTCAGTCTGGGTTAGTTTCATTCAAATCATGCAAAGTAGAGTCCAAAACAAGGGCAAAAGTGTTTGGAAAAGTAGATACGTTGGAGACGTATCAACTCCCCCAAGCTTAAACCTTTGCTTGTCCTCAAGCAATTCAGTTGATAAACTGAAAGTGATAAAGAAAAACTTTTACAAACTCTGTTTGCTCTTGTTGTTGTAAATATGTAAAGCCAGCATTCAAGTTTTCAGCAAAGGTTATGAACTAACCATCTTCACAATAACACTTAGGTCTCATATTTACTCATATCAATGGCATAGTCAACTAGTGAGCAATAATAATAAATCTCGGATGACAACACTTTCTCAAAACAATCATAATATGATATAACAAAACGGTATCTCGCTAGCCCCTTCTGAGACCGCAAAACATAAATGCAAAGCACCTTTAAAGAACAAGGACTGACTAAACATTGTAATTCATGGTAAAAGAGATCCAGTCAAGTCATACCCAACATAAACTAATAGTAATGCATGCAAATGACAGTGTGCTCTCCAATGGGTGCTTTTTAATAAGAGGGTGATGACTCAACATAAAAGTAAATAGATAGGCCCTTTGCAGAGGGAAGCAGGGATTTGTAGAGGTGCCATAGCTCGATTTTGGAATAGAGATGAATAACATTTTGAGCGGCATACTTTCATTGTGAACGCAACAACTATGAGATGGCAATATCTTGCATGCTACATACATTATAGGCGGTTCCCAAATAGAATGGTAAAAGTTTATACTCCCCCACCACCAACAAGCATCAATCCATGGCTTGCTCTAAACAACGAGTGCCTCCAACTAGCGACAGCCCTGGGGGAGTTTAGTTTAATTATTTTGATTTGCTTTAATCTTTTTATCATGGGACTGGCATCCCGGTTACCAGCCATTTTCTCGTGAATGAGGAGCGGAGTCCACTCCCCTTGAGAATAACCCACCTAGCATGGAAGATACAGACATCCCTAGTTGAAACATGAGCTGCTCGAGCATACACAAAAAAAAATTCATTTGAAGGTTTGGAGTTTGTCACATACAAATTTACTTGGAACAGCAGGTAAATACCGCATATAGGAAGGTATGGTGGACTCATATGGAATAACTTTGGGGTTTATGGAGTTTGGATGCACAAGCAGTATTCCCGCTTAATACAGGTGAAGGCTAGCAAAAGACTGGGGAGCGACCAACTGAGAGAGCGACAACAGTCATGAACATGCATTAAAGTTAATTTTCACCAAGTGCAAGCATGAGTAGGATATAATCCACCATGAACATAAATATCGTGAAGGCTATGTTGATTTGTTTTCAACTACATGCGTGAACATGTGCCAAGTCGAGTCACTCAATTCATTCAAAGGAGGATACCATCCCATCATACCACATCATAACCATTTTAATAGCATGTTGGCATGCAAGGTAAACCATTATAAACTCATAGCTAATTAAGCATGGCATAAGTAACTATGATCTCTAAATGTCATTGCAAATAAGTTTACTTCATAATAGACTTAATCAGGAACGATGAACTCATCATATTTACAAAAACAAGAGAGGTCGAGTTCATACCAGTTTCTCTCATCTCAATCAGTTCATCATATATCGTCATTATTGCCTTTCACTTGCACGACCGAACGGTGTGTATAATAATAATAGTGCATGTGCATTGGACTAAGCTGGAATCTACAAGCATTCAATTCAAGATAGAAGACAAGGTAATATGGGCTCTAGGTTAAATCAACAATCATGCATATGAGAGCCACTAAACATTTTCAATACAGTCTTCTACTCCTGACCCCCAAAGAAAATAAAATAAAACTATTTACACAGGAAAGCTCCCAACAAGTAAAAGAAGAACGAGAAATCTTTTGGGGTTTTCATTTAATTACTACTACAAGCATGGAAATTAAACTAACTAATTTTTTTGTTTTTTCTTAGGGTTTATCAAACACACAAGAAGAAAGCTAGAAAAAGAAAATAAACTAGCATGAATAGTAGAATGAAAGAGCATGGGCACCGACAACTAGAATAGTGTGTGAACATGAATGTAAAGCCGGTGAGAAATACGTACTACCCCAAGCTTAGGCTTTTGGCCTAAGTTGGTCTAATGCCAAGGACCACGGCTACTCTCCCTGGTGTACTGAGGAGTGTCATCAGGATACCACTAGCTAGCGATCTCCTCCGGATCCCACTGATAAGATGATGGACGATAAGCGTCCAGTGGAGGTTCCGGCTCAGGCTCTGGAACGGATGTCTGGCCTCGATGAGCGTACACCGCTTCCAGAAAGACAAGGTAATTATCTGCAGTTAAATCAAACAACAAAGGCACAGGCAGGGTAATAATCTCATTGTGCTTCCTATTGAATCTTAGGTTATACAGAAGCATCTTATCTTCATTGTCAACAATAAACTCATGCGCTACCATGCTCCTGTAATCTAAACAGGAAAGAGGCAGCAGTGTCTCCTCTTTCTCATAATGCCTAATAGGTATCTCAAAATGTTCAGCAAGGCGTGCAGCATAGATACCTCCAAAGATGGGGCCCTTTGTACGGTTCAGGCTTAGCCGGTTAGCAATAATGGCACCCATACTAAAAGTGTTGTCACCAAACAAGGCATGGAACAGAAAAATAATATCAGGAACACTGAAGTTTCCACTATTTCCACGACCAATTAAGCATCAACTAGCAAATACGGCAAAGTAGCGTAAAACAGGAAAATTTATGCTAGTGATTCTCGCATCGGAACCCTTCTTCGAATCCCCTATAGTAATAGTGTTAACAAAACCATCCACATCTTTACGATGTGGTTCATCTAAGCTGCCCTCAAAGGGTATTCTACATACCGCGCAAAAATTACGTAATGACATTTCCTTGAACTCATCATATAAATGAAACGATACTGAAGGAGGTGAATTCTTAGGATAATAATAAAAGTTTTGCATGAAAGTATTGGTGAGTAAGAGATACTGATCGATCCACTTGTGGAGGAAGTCGATGAGGCCCGCATTTTCAGCCAATGAATAAAGGTCTTCATAAATCTCGGCTGCTCTCAAGAAATTATCACATGGCAACTCACAAGGCCTTACTTCCTCTATGTGAGGAAGATTATACTTGGCCTTTTCTTTCTCCTTAGCTTGTTAATCCTTGGAGCTTTGACTAGAAGAGCCCCTCAATAATCTCCTTATCATTTTCTGAAAATTTCTGAAATTTTTAGTAACTTCAAAATAAAAGTGAATCAAACTAAACAAGATTGATAGGAACTACTCCCACAAGTGCCTAGGGCCTATATCATGCATTAGAATTACTTGGGACCTCATAAATTTGACATGCAAGCTCAAGAACAGGGTCACCTATGCAGCAAAAATTTGCAATGAATAAAGCACTAGAACAAAAACTAATTGGACCAATGGAGGAGTCACTTACCAAGAAACAATCTCCCAAAGCAGTTTTGTGAATGGAGCTTTGAGAAAGGAGATCGAAAATCGCAGCAAAATGAGCTAGAACTCGTGCTTGAGCTGGATGGGGATTTTTTGGGAGGAAGATGGAGTGTGTGGGTGCAGAAATAAGTGGAGGGGGCCACCATGGGCCCACGAGACAGGGGGCGTGCCCAGGGGGTGTGGGTGCACCCTCCACCCTCGTGGCCAGGTGCTTGCCCCCCCTGCAGTGTTCTCAGTGCCTAAAATCCTCAAATATTCCATAAAAATCATACTAAATTTGCAGGGCATTTGGAGCACTTTTATTTTTGGGATATTTTTTTATTGCATGGATAATTCAGAAAATAGACAGATAATAATATTTTTGCTTTATTTATTCTAAATAACAGAAAGTAAAAAGAGGGTACAGAAGGTTGTGCCATCTAATTTCATCCATCTCATGATCATCAAAAGGAATCCACTAACAAGGTTGATCAAGTCTTGTTAACAAACTCATTCCGAATAACATGGAACCGGAGAAATTTCGAATAACACTAGGTTACCTCAACGGGGATATGAACATCCCCAACAATAAGAATATCATACTTTTTCTTGACAGTAGGAAGAGGAAATTCAAAACCTCCAATAATGATAGTTGGAACTTTTCCAATAGAATTGATGCTATGAACTTGAGGTTGTTTCCTCGGAAAGTGTACCGTATGCTCATTACCATTAACATGAAAAGTGACATTGCCTTTGTTGCAATCAATAACAGCCCCTGCAATATTCAAAATGGGTCTACCAAGGATAATCAGCATACTATCGTCCTCGGGAATATCAAGAATAACAAAGTCCGTTAAGATAGTGACATTTGCAACCACAACAGGCACATCCTCACAAATACCGATAGGTATAGCAGTTGATTTATCAGCCATTTGCAAAGATATTTCAGTAGGTGTCAACTTATTCAATTCAAGTCTACGATATAAAGAGAGAGGCATAACACTAGCACCGGCTCCAAGATCACATAAAGCAGTTTTAACATAATTTCTTTTAATGGAGCATGGTATAGTTGGTACTCCTAGATCTCCAAGTTTCTTTGGTATTCCACCTTTAAAAGTGTAATTAGCAAGCTTGGTGGAAATTTCGGCTTCTGGTATCTTTCTTTTATTTGTAATGATATCCTTCATATAATTAGCACAAGGATTTACTTTAAGCATATCAGTTAAGCACATACGTAAGAAGATAGGCCTAATCATTTCAGCAAAGTGCTCAAAATCCTCATCATCCTTTGTCTTGGATAGTTTAGGAGGAAAGGGAATGGGTTTCTGAACCCATGGTTCTCTTTCTCTACCGTGCTTCCTAGAAACAAAATCTCTCTTATCATAACGTTGATTCTATGATTGTGGGTTATCAAGATCAACAACAGGTTCAATCTCTACATCATTATTATTGCTAGGTTGAGCATCAACATGAACATTATCATTAACATTATCACTAGGTTCATGTTCATCACCTGATTGTGTTTCAGCATCAGAGATAGAAATATTATTGGGATTCTCAGGTGTGTCTATGACAGTTCACTAGAAGCATGCAAAGTCCTATCGTTTTTCTTTTTCTTCTTTTTAGAAGGACTTGGTGCATCTAAATTATTTCTCTGGGAATCTTGCTCGATTCTCTTAGGGTGGACTTCAGGATACAAAGGTTCCTGAGTAATTCTACCAGTTCTAGTAGCCACTCTAACAGCAAAATCATGTTTATTATTTAATTCATCAAGCAAATCGCTTTGAGCTTTAAGTACTTGTTCAGCTTCAGTGGTAACCATAGAAGCATATTTGCTAATGAGTTTAAGTTCACCTTTAACTCTAGCCATATAATCACTCAAACGTCCTATCATAAAAGCATTACTCTTTAATTCTCTACCAACATAAGCATTAAAACTTTCTTACCTAGCCATAAAGTCATCAAATTCATCTAAGCATCGGCTATGAAATTTTGTCGACGGAATTTCAACTTTATCATATCTGTAGAGAGAATTTACCTTTACTACCTGTGTCGGGTTATCAAGAAAATGTGTTTCTTCAATAGGTGGATTAAGACCGTGTATTTTCTTCAATAGGAGGTAAATTCTTAACATCTTCAGCTTTAATACCTTTTTCTTTCATTGATTTCTTTGCCTCTTGCATATCTTCGGGACTGAGAAATAGAACATCCCTCTTCTTCGGAGTTGGTTTAGGAGTAGGCTCAGGAGTTGGCTCAGGAAGATTCCAATTATTTTCATTAGTCAACATATTATTCAATAACAATTCAGCTTGGTCAACTGTTCTTTCCCTGAAAACTCAACTAGCCCAACTATCCAAGTGGTCCTTGGAAGCATCGGTCCATTATAAAAGATATCAAGTATTTCATTTTTCTTAAGAGGATGATTAGGCAGAGCATTAAGTAATCGGAGAAGCCTCCCCCAAGCTTGTGGGAGACTCTCTTCTTCGATCTGCACAAAATTATATATTTCCCGCAAGGCAGCTTGTTTCTTATGAGCAGGGAAATATTTAGCAGAGAAGTAATAAATCATATCCTGGGGACTACGCACACAACCAGGATCAAGAGAATTAAACCAAGTTTTAGCATCACCCTTTAATGAGAATGGAAATATCTTAAGGATATAATAATAGCGAGACTTCTCATCATTAGTAAACAGGGTGGCTATATCATTCAACTTGGTAAGATGTGCCACAACAGTTTCAGATTCATTGCCATAAAAAAGATCAGATTCAACCAAAGTAATTATTTCAGGATCGACAGAGAATTCATAATCCTTATCAGTAACAAAGATAGGTGAAGTAGCAAAAGCAGGGTCATATTTCATTCTAGCATTCAGACTTTTCTGTTTAAGTTTAGCTAGTAATTTCTTAAGATCAGATCTATCATTGCAAGCAAAAAGATCTCTAGCAGTTTCTTCATCCATAACATAACCCTCAGGAACAATAGGCAATTCATAATTAGGGGGAGAACCTTCATCATCACTATCATCAATAATTTCATCTTCAATAATATCATTCTCTCTAACCCTAGCAAGTTGTTCATCAAGATATTCACCTAATGGCACAGTAGTATCAAGGATAGAAGTAGTTTCATCATAAGTATCATGCATAGCAGAAGTGGCATCATCAATAACATGTGACATATCAGAATTCATAGCAGTAGCAGATTTAGGTGTCGCAAGCTTACTCAAAACAGAAGGAGAATCTAGTGCAGAGCTAGATGGCAGTTCCTTACCTCCCCTCGTAGTTGAGGGAAAAATCTTAGTTCTTGTGTCTTTCAAGTTCTTCATAGTGATCAGCAGATATAAATCCCAAGTGACTCAAAGAATAGAGCTATGCTCCCCGGCAACGGCGCCAGAAATTAGTCTTGATAACCCACAAGTATAGGGGATCGCAACAGCTTTCGAGGGTAGAGTATTCAACCCAAATTTATTGATTCGACACAAGGGGAGCCAAAGAATATTCTCAAGTATTAGCAGTTGAGTTGTCAATTCAATGACACCTGGATAACTTAGTATCTGCAGCAAAGTATTTAGTAGCAAAGTAGTATGATAGTAATGGTAAAAGTGGCAAAAGTAACAATAGCAGTTTTGTAGTGATTGTAATAGTAGCAACGGAAAAGTAAATAAGCAAAGCACAATATGTGAAAAGCTCGTAGGCATTGGATCAATGATGGATAATTATGTCGGATGTGATTCCTCATGTAATAGCTATAACATAGGGTGACACAGAACTAGCTCCAGTTCATCAATGTAATGTAGGCCTGTATTCCGAATATAGTCATACGTGCTTATGGAAAAGAACTTGCATGACATCTTTTGTCCTACCCTCCCATGGCAGCGGGGTCCTAGTGGAAACTAAGGGATATTAAGGCCTCCTTTTAATAGAGTACCGGACCAAAGCATTAACACATAGTGAATACATGAACTCCTCAAACTACGGTCATCACCGAGAAGTATCCCGATTATTGTCACTTCAGGGTTGTCGGATCATAAACTCCGCCTATGTTGTCTCAACATAGCCGGTCCCAAGCCCGGGTAAAGGAGGAGGGTTGTGATAGGCTTGGCAAGCCAACGTAAAAACTCAGCCACTCTTATGGAGATGAAACCCAAAAGATTTTCGTTGGGGCGTAACCCTCTCAGCGACGCGCCACATCGGAACCCGGGTGTGGTGGAAAATGGGCAAGGGCCGGGCCGTCACCCCCCAAGTGGCGCGCCGTATCTTGATCCGGATACGGTGGCAAGTGAGTGAGGATCGGGTCGTCGCATCCTTAGTGGCGTGCTACATCGGCGCCCGAATGTAGTGGAAAATGAGCAAGGGTCTTCGCATTTGACTCGACGAGTGCGAAGGGTAAGGAAGCTAGCCGAGCCTAGGAGGATTCGCTTAGGTAGTTGAACGTAGGGTCTCTGATAGGGAAGCTTCGGGATCTAGTTGATGCAGCAGTGAGGAGAGGTGTTGATATCCTTTGCATCCAAGAAACCAAATGGAGAGGACAGAAGGCAAAGGAGGTGGAGGAAACCGGCTTCAAGCTGTGGTACACGGGGACGGCTGCAAATAGAAATGGCGTAGGCATCTTGATCAACAAGAGCCTCAAGTATGGAGTGGTAGACGTCAGGAGACCTGGGGACCGGATTATCCTGGCCAAGCTGGTAGTTGAGGACTTGGTTCTCAATGTTATCAGCGCGTATGCCCCGCAAGTAGGCCACAATGAGAACACCAAGAGGGAGTTCTGGGAAGGCTTGGAAGACATGGTTAGGAGTGTTCCGATTGGTGAGAAGCTCTTTATAGGAGGAGACCTCAATGGCCACGTGGGTACATCTAACACAGGTTTTGAAGGGGCACATGGGGGCTTTGGCTATGGCATCAGGAATCAAGAAGGAGAAGATGTCTTAAGCTTTGATCTAGCCTACAACATGATTGTAGCTAACACCCTCTTTAGAAAGAGAGAATCACATCTAGTGACTTTTAGTAGTGGCCAACACACTAGCCAGATTGATTTCATCCTCTCGAGAAGAGAAGATAGGCGTGCGTGCCTAGACTGTAAGGTGATACCTGGGGAGAGTGTTGTACCCCAGCATAAGCTGGTGGTTGCTGACTTCCGCTTTCGGATTCGTGTCCAACGGGATAAGCGTGCCAAGGTCGCTAGAACGAAGTGGTGGAAGCCCAAGGGGGAGGTAGCTCAGATGTTCAAGGAGAGGGTAATTAAGGAGGGCCCTTGGGAGGAAGGAGGGGATGCGGACAATGTGTGGATGAAGATGGCGACTTGCATTCGTAAGGTGGCCTCGGAGGAGTTTGGAGTGTCCAGGGGAAGGAGAAGCAAAGATAAGGATACCTGGTGGTGGAATGATGATGTCCAGAAGGCGATTAAAGAGAAGAAAGATTGCTTCAGACGCCTATACCTGGATAGGAGTGCAGACAACATAGAGAAGTACAATATGGCGAAGAAGGCCGCAAAGCGAGATGTTGGTGAAGCAAGGGGTCGGGCATATGAGGACCTCTACCAACGGTTAGGCACGAAGGAAGGTGAAAGGGACATCTATAAGATGGCTAAGATCCGGGAGAGGAAGACGAGGGATATTGGCCAAGTCAAATGCATCAAGGACGGAGCAGGCCAACTCTTGGTGAAGGACGAAGAGATTAAGCATAGATGGCGGGAGTACTTCGACAAGTTGTTCAATGGGGAGAATGAGAGTTCTACCATTGAACTGGATGACTCCTTTGATGAGACCAGCATGCGTTTTGTGCGGCGCATCAAGGAGTCTGAGGTGAAGGAGGCTTTAAAAAGGATGAAAGGAGGCAAGGCGATGGGCCCTGATTGTATCCCCATTCAGGTGTGGAAAGGTCTCAGGGACATAGCGATAGTATGGCTAACCAAGATTTTCAACCTCATTTTTCGGGTAAACAAGATGCCAGAAGAATGGAGACGAAGTATATTAGTACCAATCTTCAAGAACAAGGGGGATGTTCAGAGTTGTACTAATTACCGTGGAATTAAGCTGACGAGCCATACAATGAAGCTATGGGAGAGAGTCATTGAGCACCGCTTAAGAAGAATGACAAGCGTGACCAAAAATCAGTTTGGTTTCATGCCTGGGAGGTCGACCATGGAAGCCATTTTCTCGGCACGACAACTTATGGAGAGATATAGAGAGAAAAAGAAGGACTTGCATATGGTGTTCATTGACTTGGAGAAGGCCTATGATAAGATACCGCTGAATTTCATGTGGTGGGCCTTGGAAGAACACAAAGTCCCAGCAAAGTACATTACCCTCATCAAGGACATGTACAATAATGTTGTGACAAGTGTTCGAACAAGTGATGTCGACACTGATGACTTCCCGATTAAGATAGGACTGCATCAGGGGTTAGCTTTGATCCCTTATCTTTTTTGCATTGGTGATGGATGAGGTCACAAGGGGTATACAAGGAGATATCCCATGGTGTATGCTCTTTGCGGATGATGTGGTGCTAGTTGACGATATTCAGACGGGGGTAAATAGGAAGCTAGAGTTATGGAGACAACCCTTGGAATCGAAAGGGTTTAGGCTTAGTAGAACTAAAACCGAGTACATGATGTGCGGTTTCAGTACTACTAGGTGTGAGGAGGAGGAGATTAGCCTTGATGGCCAGGTGGTACCTCGGAAGGACACCTTTCGGTATTTGGGGTCAATGTTGCAGGAGGATGGGGGTATTGATGAAGATGTGAACCATCGAATCAAAGCTGGATGGATGAAGTGGCGCCAAGCTTCTGGCATTCTCTGTGACAAGAGAGTGCCACAAAAGCTAAAAGGCAAGTTCTACAGGATGGCGGTTCGACCCGCAATGTTGTATCACGCGGAGTGTTGGCCACTAAAAGGTGACATGTTCAACAGTTAGGTGTGGCGGAGATGCGTATGTTGAGATGGATGTGTGGCCACACGAGGAAGGATCGAGTCCCGAATGATGATATATGATATAGAGTTGGGGTAGCACCAATTGAGGAGAAGCTTGTCCAACATCGTTTGAGATGGTTTGGGCATATTCAGCGCAGGCCTCCAGAAGCTCCAGTGCATAGCGAACGGCTAAAGCGTGCGGAGAATGTCAAGAGAGGGCGGGGCCGACCGAATTTGACATGGGAGGAGTCCGTTAAGACAGACCTGAAGGACTGGAGTATCGACAAAGAGCTAGCTTTGGACAGGGGTGCGTGGAAGCTTGCTATCCATGTGCCAGGGCCATAAGTTGGTTGCTAGATCTTATGGGTTTCACCTCTAGCCTACCCCAACTTGTTTGGGACTAAAGGCTTTGTTCTTCTTGTTGTTGTTGTTGTTGTTGTTGGGGTTGTCGGATCATAACACATAATAGGTAACTATAGACTTGCAAGATAGGATCAAGAACTCACATATATTCATGAAAACATAATAGGATCAGATCTGAAATCATGGCACTCGGGCCCTAGTGACAAGCATTAAGCATAGCAAAGTCATAGCAACATCAATCTCGGAACATAGTGGATACTAGGGATCAAACCCTAACAAAACTAACTTGATTACATGGTAAATCTCATCCAACCCATCACCGTCCAGCAAGCCTACGATGGAATTACTCACGCACGGCGGTGAGCATCATGAAATTGGTGATGGAGGATGGTTGATGATGACGACGGCGACGAATCCCCCTCTCCGGAGCCCCGAACGGACTCCAGATCAGCCCTCCCGAGAGAGATTAGGGCTTGTCGGCGGCTCCGTATCATAAAACGCGATGAAACTTTCTCTTTGATTTTTTTTCTCCATGAAACGAAATATATAGAGTTGGAGTTGAGGTCGGTGGAGCATCAGGGGGCCCACGAGACAGGGTGCGCGCCCAGGGGGAGGGGTGCACCCCCCACCCTCGTGGACAGGGTGTGGGCCCCCTGGCCTTGATTCTTCTGACAGTATTTTTTATATTTTCCAAAAGTTATCTCCGTGGATTTTCAGGTCATTTCGAGAACTTTTGTTTTCTGCACAATAAACAACACCATGGCAATTCTGCTGAAAACAGCGTCAGTCCGGGTTAGTTTCATTCAAATCATGCAAATTAGAGTCCAAAACAAGGGTAAAAGTGTTTGGAAAAGTAGATACGTTGGAGACGTATCAGCCGCGCGCCCTCTTGAGCGGCGGCAGCTCCAGTTCTTCCCATGGTGCCTTGCCCTTCTCGGTAGCGGTGAACCTCCACACTGACGCCATGGCTGCTAAGGTAGAAGTTTGGAGCTTGAGAAACAAGAAGGCACAAATAAGTTGGAGGCTACGCTCCCTTCACCGCTTATAGGCAACTAGAGAAGGCCAACCGACGTCCCTTCATCTTTGGAGCAATGATGGCCTCACAGTGCACGCGTGATACGTCCAATTTGCATCATGCTTTTATATTAATATTTATTGCATTATGGGCTGTTATTACACATTATATCTCAATACTTATGGCTATTCTCTCTTATTTTACAAGGTTTACCATGAAGAGGGGGAATGCCGGCAGCTGGTATTTTGGCTGGAAAAGGAGCAAACATTGGAAACCTATTCTGCTGAACTCCAAAAGTCCTGAAACTCCACGAAACAACTTTTTGGATTTAATAAGAATTTATGAGCGAAAGAAATAGGTCAGGGGGCCCACACCCTGTCCAGGAGACAGGGGCATGCCCCCCTGTAGGGCGCGGCCTCCTATCTCCTAGGCCCCCTAGTGGGCCTCCGGCATCCATCTTCTGCTATATCATCACTTTTACTCTAGAAAAAATCGTGGGCAAGCTTACGGGACGAAACTCCGCCGCCACGAGGCGGAACCTTGGCGGAATCAATCTAGGGCTCTGGCGGAGCTGTTGTGCCGGGGACACTTCCCTCCGGGAGGGGGAAATCATCACCAACGGTTTTAACCAACGATCCTCTCATCAGGAGGGGGTCAATTTCCATCAACATCTTCACCAGCACCATCTCCTCTCAAAACCCTAGTTCATCTCTTGTATCCAATCTTGTATCAAAACCACAATTTGGTACTTGTGGGTTGCTAGTAGTGTTGATTACTCCTTGTAGTTGATGCTAATTGGTTTACTTGGTGGAAGATCATATGTTCAGATCCTTTATGCATATTATTACTCCTCTGATTATGAACATGAATATGCTTTGTGAGTATTTACGTTTGTTCCTGAGGACATGGGTGAAGTCTTGCTATTAATAGTCATCTGAATTTGGTATTCGTTCGATATTTTGATGAGATGTATGTTGTCTTTCCTCTAGTGGTGTTATGTGAACGTCGACTACATGACACTTCACCATTATTTGGGCCTAGAGGAAGGCATAGGGAAGTAATAAGTAGATGATGGGTTGCTAGAGTGACAGAAGCTTAAACCCTAGTTTATGCGTTGCTTCGTTAGGGGTTGATATGGACCCATGTGTTTAATGTTGTGGTTAGGTTTACCTTAATACTCCTTTTTGTAGTTGCGGATGCTTGCAATAGGGGTTAATCATAAGTGGGATGCTTGTCCAAGTTAGGGCAGTATCCAAGTGCCGGTCCACACACATATCAAATTATCAAAGTACCGAACGCGAATCTTACGAACGCGATGAAAACTAGCTTGACGATAATTCCCAGTGTGTCATCGGGAGTTCCTTCTTCATTATTAGAATTTGTCCAGGCTTATCCTTTGCTACATAATGGATTGGGCCACCTTGCTGCACTTTATTTACTTTATTTACTTTTTGCTCGTTACTATTTATCTTATCACAAAACTATCTATCACCTACTATTTCAGTGCTTGCAGAGAAAACCTTACTGAAAACCGCTTATCATTTCCTTCTGCTCCTCGTTGGTTTTGACACTCTTAATTATAGAAAGGACTATGATAGATCCCCTATACTTTTCGGTCATCAAGACTCTTTTCTGGCGCCGTTGCCGGGGAGTGTAGCGCTTTTGGTGAGTGGAACTTGGTAAGGAAACATTTATATAGTGTGCTGAAATTTTCTGTTACTTGTCACTATGGAAACAAATCTTTTGAGGGGCTTGTTTGGGGTATCTTCACCCCAACCAGAAGAGCAAAGAGATGCTCCTCAACCTACTGAACTTTATGAAAATATTCACTTTGAGATTCCTTCGGGTATGATAGAAAAACTGCTAGCTAATCCTTTTGCAGGAGACGGAACATTGCATCCCGATTTACACCTTATCTTTGTGGATGAAGTTTGTGGATTATTTAAGCTTGCAGGTATTCCCGATGATGTTGTCAAAAGGAAGGTCTTCCATTTATCTTTGAAGGGAGATGCAATGACATGGTATAGGCTATGTGATGATACGAGATATTGGAATTATAAGCGATTGAAGTTGGAATTTCACCAGAAGTTCTACCCTATGCCTCTTGTTCATCGTGATCGTAATTACATATATAATTTCTGGCATCGCGAAGGAGAAAGCATCGCTCAAGCTTGGGGGAGGCTTAAGTCAATGTTGTATTCATGCCCCAATCATGAGCTCTCTCGGAAATGATTATTCAGAATTTTTATGCTCGGCTTTCTCTTGATAATCGCAACTTGCTCGATACTTTCTGTGTTGGTTCCTATATGCTGAAGACTATTGATTTCAAATGGGACTTATTGGAAAGAATTAAACGCAACTCTGAAGATTGGGGTTCCGACGATGGTAAGGTGTCAGGTATGACACCTAGGTTCGATTGTGTTAAATCTTTTATGGATACCGATGCTTTCCGTGGATTTAGCTCTAAGTATGGACTTGACTCTAAGATAGTAGCTACTTTTTGTGAAACTTTTGCTACTCACGTTGATCTCCCTAAAGAGAAGTGGTTTAGATATAATCCTCCTGTTGAAGTGAAAGTAGTTTCACCTATTACAGTCGAAGAGAAGACTATTACATAGAGTGATCCTACTATTCCTACTGCTTATGTCGAAAAACCTCCTTTTCCTGTTAGGATAAAAGATCATGCTAAAGCTTTGACTGTTGTTCGTAAGAGTAATACTAGGACCTATACACCTCCTGAGAAAATTAATGTTGAACATGGTATTGCTATGATTAAAGATCTCTTGGATGAGGACTTACATGGGCATGTTATCTCTTTCTTGGGTGAAACCGCTAATATTGCTAGACCCGACACTAAGACACGTAGACCTGTTGTAGGAACGCCTGTTATTTCTGTTAAAATAGGAGATCATTGTTATCATGGTTTATGTGATATGGGTGCTAGTGCTAGTGCGATACCTTATGATCTTTATAAAGAAATTATGCATGATATTGCACCTGTTGAATTAGAAGACATTGATGTTACTATTAAGCTTGCTAATAGGGACACCATTAAACCTATTGGGATTGTTAGAGATGTTGAAGTCTTGTGTGGGAAGATTAAATATCCTGCTGATTTTCTTGTTCTTGCTTCCCCACAAGATGATTTTTGTCCCATTATTTTTGGTAGACCCTTCTTGAATACTGCTAGTGCTAAGATTAATTGTAAAAGGAAGGTCGTCACTATTGGCATAGATGGTATGTCTCATGAGTTCAATTTTGCTAAGTTTAGTAGACAACCTCGTGAAAGGGAACCACCTAGTAAGGATGAAATTATTGGTCTTGCTTCCATTGTTGTTCCTCCAACTCATCCGTTAGAACAATATTTGCTAGACCATGAAAACGATATGTTTATGAGGCAAATGGAAGAAATAGATGAAGTGTTCCTTAAACAAGAACCTATGCTAAAACATAACCTTCCCGTTGAAATTCTTGGGGATCCCCCACCACCCAAGGGTGATCCAATGTTTGAACTCAAACCCTTACCTGATAATCTTAAGTATGCTTATCTTGATGAAAAAGAAATATATCCTGTTATTATTAGTGCTAACCTTTCAGAGAAAGAAGAAGAAAGATTATTGAAAACTCTGAAGAAGCACCAAGCTTCTATTGGATATACTCTGGATGATCTTAATGGATATACTCTGGATGATCTTAAGGGCATTAGTCCCACATTATGTTAACACAAAAATTCAGTGGAGAAAGATGCCAAACCAGTTAGAGATCCTCAAAGATGATTAAATACCAAAATGAAGGAAGTGGTAAGAAAGGAGATTCTAAAGCTCCTTGAGGCAGGTATTATTTATCCCGTTGCTGATAGTGAATGGGTAAGCCATGTCCATTGTGTCCCTAAAAAGGGATGTATTACCGTTGTTCCTAATGATAAAGATGAATTGATCCCGCAAAGAATTATTACAGGCTATAGGATGGTAATTGATTTCCGTAAGTTAAATAAAGCTACTAAGAAAGATCATTGCACTTTACCTTTTATTGATCAAATGCTAGAAAGTCTATCCAAACACTAACATTTTTGCTTTCTAGATGGTTATTCTGGCTTCTCTCAAATGCATGTGTCCGCGAAGGATCAATCTAAAACTACTTTTACTTGCACTTTTGGTACATTTGCTTATAGACATATGCCTTTTGGTTTATGTAATGCACCTGCTACCTTTCAAAGATGCATGATGGCTATATTTTTTGATTTTTGTGAAAAGATTTGTGAGGTATTCATGGATGACTTCTCCGTCTATGGATCCTCTTTTGATGATTGTTTGAGCAACCTTGATCGAGTTTTGCAGAGATGCGAAGACACTAGTCTCGTCCTGAATTGGGAAAAGTATCATTTTATGGTTAATGAAGGCATTGTCTTGGGGCACAAGATCTCCGAGAGAGGTATTGAAGTTGATAAAGCCAAAGTTGATGCTATTGAAAAGATGCCATGTCCCAAGGACATAAAAGGTATAAGAAGTTTCCTTGGTCATGCCGGTTTTTATAGGAGGTTCATTAAGGACTTTTCTAAAATCTCTAGGCCTCTGACTAATTTATTGCAAAAAGATATTCCTTTTGTCTTTGATGATGATTGTGTAGAAGCATTTGAAACACTTAAGAAAGCTTTGATCACTGCACCTATTGTTCAGCCACCTGATTGGAATTTACCTTTTGAAATTATGTGCGATGCTAGTGATTATGCTGTAGGTGCTGTTTTAGGGCAAAGAGTCGATAAGAAATTGAATGTTATCCAGTATGCTAGTAAGACTCTTGATACTGCCCAGAGAAATTATGCTACTACTGAAAAAGAGTTCTTAGCAGTTGTGTTTGCATGTGATAAGTTTAGACCTTATATTGTTGATTCCAAAGTTACTATTCACACTGATCATGCTGCTATTAAATATCTTATGGAAAAGAAAGATGCTAAGCCTAGACTCATTAGATGGGTTCTCTTGCTCCAAGAATTTGACTTGCATATTATTGATAGAAAGGGAGCTGAGAACCCCATTGTAGACAACTTGTCTAGGCTAGAGAATGTTCTTGATGACCCACTGCCTATTAATGATAGTTTTCCTGATGAACAATTAGCGGTCGTCAATGCTTCTCGTACTGCTCCTTGGTATGCTGATTATGCTAATTACATTGTTGCTAAATATATACCGCCTAGTTTCACATACCAGCAAAAGAAAAAGTTCTTTTATGATTTAAGACATTACTTCTGGGATGATCCACACCTTTATAAAGAAGGAGTAGATGGTATTATTAGACGTTGTGTGCCTGAGCATGAACAGGAACAAATCCTACGCAAGTGTCACTCTGAATCCTATGGAGGACACCACGCTGGAGATAGAACTGCACACAAGGTACTACAATCTGGTTTTTATTGGCCTACTCTTTCAAAGATGCTCGTAAGTTTGTCTTATCTTGTGATGAATGTCAAAGAATAGGTAACATTCGTAGATATCAAGAAATGCCTATGAATTATTCTCTTGTTATTGAACCGTTTGATGTTTGGGGCTTTGATTATATGGGACCTTTTCCTGCCTCCAATGGTTATACACATATTTTAGTTGCTGTTGATTACGTTACTAAGTGGGTAGAAGCTATTCCAACTAGTAGTGCTGATCATAACACTTCTATTAAAATGCTTAAAGAAGTTATTTTTCCGAGGTTTGGAGTCCCTAGATATCTTATGACTGATGGTGGTTCACACTTTATTCATGGTTCTTTCCGTAAGATGCTTGCTAAGTATGATGTCAATCATAGAATCGCATCTCCTTATCATCCGCAGTCTAGTGGTCAAGTAGAGTTGAGCAATAGAGAGCTCAAATTAATTTTGCAAAAGACTGTGAATAGATCTAGAAAGAATTGGTCCAAAAAACTTGATGATGCATTATGGGCCTATAGAACTGCATACAAAAATCCTATGGGTATGTCTCCATATAAGATGGTTTATGGAAAAGCATGTCATTTACCTCTTGAACTTGAACATAAAGCATATTGGGCTATTAAAGAGCTCAATTATGACTTCAAACTTGCCGGTGAGAAGAGGTTGTTTGATATTAGCTCACTTGATGAATGGAGAACCCAAGCATATGAGAATGCCAAGCTTTTCAAAGAAAAAGTCAAACGCTGGCATGATAAGAGGATACAAAAGCATGAGTTTAACGTAGGAGATTATGTGTTATTGTTCAACTCTCGTTTAAGATTTTTTACAGGAAAACTTCTCTCAAAATGGGAAGGTCCCTACGTTATCGAGGAGGTCTATCGTTCTGGTGCTATAAAAATCAACAACTTCGAAGGCACAAATCCAAGGGTGGTAAACGGTCAAAGAATTAAACATTATATTTCAGGTAATCCTATCAATGTTGAAACTAATATTATTGAAACCATAACCCCTGAGGAATATATAAGGGACACTTTCCAGAACGTTCCAGACTCCGAAAAGGCATAGGTACGTGGTACAGTAAGTAAAACGACTCCAAAACAACTCTAATGGCAATTTTTATCAGTTTTGGATTATTTAAGAATTTTAGGAAGAAAGAAGTAGTTCGAAAGGGACACGAGGCTCCCACGAGAGAGGAGGCCGCCCCCCTGTAGGGCGCGCCCCCCTGTCTCGTGGGCACCTCGTGTGCCTCCCGGACTCCGTTTTCTTGTATGTTACGTATTTTGGTCGGTAAAAATTCATTATATATACTCCCGAAGGTTTTGACCACCGTATCACGCAAATATCTTCTGTTTTCGTTTCGAGTTGTTCCTCTTGCAGAATAAAGCAAGTTGTCTTCTCAGGAATCAGTTGGAGAGAGCCGGGTGTCTCACCCAATGCCAGGTCCAGGAGCAAATAGCGATGCCTATCACTTTGGACCATCAACGGAGGATGAGATGGAGGCTGATTTGAAAAGGATAGATGCCATGGAGGAGGATCAAGAAGTTACCTCTCATCTTCGAGCAGAATTCACTATGGGGGAACTACCTAGCCTGGCTGTCCCTGCTTCGGTCATCCCTTCCAACTCTAGATTTCTTTCTTATGAAAATATGAAAAAGAGTTTCACGTGTTCTCCAGAAGCTATGCAGCATCCTTGGGTAAAAGGAGCTTTGGCCGTTACGGGCAAGCTCCGTAAAGAAATTATGGACCTCAAACAACAAGTCAATAAGCTCGAGGAGGAGAACCGTATCCTGAAGGGCATCATCGCCAAGAAGATCATAACACCAACCGTGAAGAAGGAGAAATAATCACATGGGTATGGGCACTCCCCTTGGCAACTGCCAAGCTTGGGGGAGGTGCCCCGGTATCGTATCACCATCACACTCCTATCTTTACCGCTTTATTTAGTTCGATCCTTTTAGTAGTATCTTGATCTAGTAGATTGAAGTTTTGATATCAAGTAGTTTTGAGTTTTGCATTGTGATCTCTTTATGTAATCGAGTCCGTGTGCTATCTATAATAAAGATTAGTGTTGAGTCAAGGGCTTTGCTATGTTGCTATGATCTTGAGAAAGTAGAAAGAACAAAAGAGTTCATATTGATCTTATGGATAGTGATAACTTCACACATAGAAAGTATGAGGCATAAAAATTGTTGAGAGTTGATGAACGTAGCCTTGGTCATCGTTGCAATTAATAGGAAGTGATAAGGAAAGAGGGGTTCACATATAAATATATTATCTTGGACATCTTTTATGATTGTGAAGCACTCATTAAGTATGACATGCTAAAAGAGTTGACGTTGGACAAGGAAGACAACGTAATGGTTTATGTTTTCCGACATCTCAGTTAAAGTATATTGTCATTGACCTTCCAAACATGTTGAGCTTGCCTTTCCCCCTCATGCTAGCCAAATTCCTTGCACCAAGTAGAGATACTACTTGTGCTTGCAAATATCCTTAAACCCAGTTTTGCCATGAGAGTCCACCATACCTACCTATGGATTAAGTAAGATCCTTCAAGTAAGTTGTCATCGGTGCAAGCAATAAAAATTGCTCTCTAAATATGTATGACTTATTAGTGCAGAGAAAATAAACTTTGTACGAACTTGTTGTGGAAGTAATAAAAGCGACGGACTGCATAATAAAGGTCCACATACAAGGGGCAATATAAAGTGACGTTCTTTTGCACTAAGACTTTATGCATCAACCCTAAACGCGCATGACAACCTCTGCTTCCCTCTGCGAAGGGCCTATCTTTTACTTTATGTTTTTACTTTATGCTTGAGTCAAGGTGATCCTCACCTTTCCCTTTTTATTTTATCCTTTGGCAAGCTCCTCGTGTTTGAAAGATCATGATACATATATCCAATTGGATGTAAGTTGGCATAGGCTATTATTGTTGACATCACCTAAAGGTGAATACGTTGGGAGGCAACACAATAAGCCCCTATCTTTCTCAGTGTCCGGCTGAAACTCTATAACCACAAGTATTGCGTGAGTGTTAACAATTATAGGAGACTACGAGATAGTTGAGTATGTGAGCTTGCTGAAAAGCTCTATTATTGACTCTTTCTGATGTTACGATAAATTGCAATTGCTTCAATGACTGAGATTATAGTTTGTTAGTTCCCAATGAAGTTTTTGAACCATACTTGACATTGTGAATTGCTTATTACTTGAGCATAGGAAATCATATGACAAAATCTATATATGTTGCTGTTATTAGAATGATCATGATGCCCTCATGTCCGTATTTTATTTTTATCGACACCTCTATCTCTAAACATGTGGACATATTTTTCGATTTCGGCTTCCGCTTGATGACAAGCGAGGTCTAAGCTTGGGGGAGTTGATACGTCCATTTTGCATCATGCTTTTATATCAATATTTATTGCATTATGGGCTGTTATTACACATTATATCTCAATACTTATGGCTATTCTCTCTTATTTTACAATGTTTACCATGAAGAGGGGGAATACCGGCAGCTGGAATTCTGGCTGGAAAAGGAGCAAACGTTGGAAATCTATTCTGCACAACTCCAAAAGTCCTGAAACTCCACGAAATAACTTTTTGGATTTAATAAGAATTTATGAGCGAAAGAAATAGGCCAGGGGGCCTACACCCGGTCCAGGAGACAGGGGGCGCGCCCCCCCTGTAGGGCGCGCCCCCCCTGTAGGGCGCGGCCTCCTATCTCCGGGGCCCCTTGGTGGGCCTCCGGCGTCCATCTTCTTCTATATCATCACTTTTACCCTGGACGAAACAATCATGGGCAAGCTTACGGGATGAAACTCCGCCGCCACGAGGCGGAACCTTGGTGGAATCAATCTAGGGCTTTGGAGGAGCTGTTCTGCCGGGGACACTTCCCTCCGGGAGGGGGAAATCATCACCAACGTCATCACCAACGATACTCTCATCGGGACGGGGTCAATCTCCATCAACATCTTCACCAGCACCATCTCCTCTCAAAACCCTAGTTCATCTCTTGTATCCAATCTTGTATCAAAACCACAAATTGGTACTTGTGGGTTGCTAGTAGTGCTGATTACTCCTTGTAGTTGATGCTAATTGGTTTACTTGGTGGAAGATCATATGTTCAGATCCTTTATGCATATTATTACTCCTCCGATTATGAACATGAATATGCTTTGTGAGTAGTTATTTTCTGAGGACATGGGTGAAGTCTTGCTATTAGTAGTCATGTGAATTTGGTATTCGTTCGATATTTTGATGAGATGTATGTTGTCTTTCCTCTAGTGGTGTTATGTGAACGTCGACTACATGACACTTCACCATTATTTGGGCCTAGAGGAAGGCATAGGGAAGTAATAAGTAGATGATGGGTTGCTAGAGTGACAGAAGCTTAAACCCTAGTTTATGCGTTGCTTCGTTAGGGGTTGATATGGACCCATATGTTTAATGTTGTGGTTAGGTTTATCTTAACACTCCTTTTTGTAGTTGCGGATGCTTGCAATAGGGGTTAATAATAAGTGGGATGCTTGTCCAAGTTAGGACAGTACCCAAGTGCCGGTCCACCCACATATCAAATTATCAAAGTACCGAACGCGAATCTTACGAACGTGATGAAAACTAGCTTGACGATAATTCCCAATGTCTCCTCGGGAGCTCCTTCTTCATTATTAGAATTTGTCCAGGCTTATCCTTTGCTACATAAAGGATTGGGCCACCTTGCTGCACTTCATTTACTTTATTTACTTTTTGCTCGTTACTATTTATCTTATCACAAAACTATCTATCACCTATTATTTCAGTGCTTGCAGAGAAAACCTTACTGAAAACCGCTTATCATTTCCTTCTGCTCCTCGTTTGGTTCGACACTCTTACTTATCGAAAGGACTATGATAGATCCCCTATACTTGTGGGTCATCAACGCGCCAGGATTTTTTCAGCTTGGGCAGTTGCCGAGGTGACATGGGGTAGTGGGGGCGTCTGCGTCCCGTCGTGCGCCACACGCCAAGCCTGCCCTACAGGCAACTAGGGTCCGCGTCGCTTCGCCCACTCTTCGCTGCCTTCGCCTCGAAGCCAGACCGAGCGTGCCATGGGCCCGGGGGTTACTATCGCCGTTCTGGGATTAGGGGTACCCAGGCCTGCCTGCCTGTGGCCTAGCACGTGGCTCGATCGACGGCCCGGCACAGCCCAACCTCCAAGGCTTCACGAGCAAGACCCTCACGAGGGCCCCCACCTCGTGAGGAGAGCAACGGCAAGTCCTCCCAAGGAGCAGCCCCCCGAGGCTTCCTCAGGAGGAGCGGACATTTCTAGGCGAGCACCTCATCTCGCGAGGCACGTGGTGATGACGTGAGCCATGATGACCAAGGCCAGGAGGGTGCCAGCGGGCGCATGAGAGGAAAATTTCCTCTTTGGTGCTAAGAAGGCAAGGACGTACGCGGGTTCCCAAGGAATCCCCAAAGGTTTCCATTCCAGTGCAACAAGACCAAGACCATGAGCTCGGCGGTATGGAGGTCATCACCGAGCCCACCACTGCGTCACGACCAGAAGCTTTGAAGGCAAAGACCACCTTTAGTCAGGATAGGGTGTACTCCTATCCCCTTTCAAATTGCCCATTGTGGTATCCCTTCCCGCCTAAGGTATGAGGGAAGAGGACCAAGGACACTATAAATATAGGCTAGTCTCCCGAGGTAGCTCGCATTTGTACTAGTTCATACTCATCCTCCTTGCGAGGCAATCCACCACAAAGTAGGAGTAGGGTTTTACACCGCAAGGTGGCCCGAAGCTGGGTAAACCATCGTGTCCACTTCCTCTTCCCGTTTCTTATAATCCGACGAGGCTAGGCCGTGGGTGGCAAGCTGTGAGCTGTAGATAGAAAAGATCCTTAGCACACGCCCCAGAGTTGGAACCTTGTTTGGGTCCACGGAGCCCACGATTCCGACAACACTGACCGGCGGGAAAACCAAAGTGTTAGACTTGAGACAAATACACATACGAGTCAACTATAGCGGCCGGTCAGTGGTACAATTGGTCCAAGTGGATCATCGGGACAAGCTATCACAACGGGTCAAATTTAGAACGGTGTGTGACAACCATTCAGGCGAGGCCAAATTTCGGTATCGCTGACACCCCTTGAGTGGCCGGTCATTTATAATGCTCATCACTGAGGCATGGTCAATGACCGGTAAGTGATGATAGGTCAGTGCTATTTGGATCTATAGTAGTGATTGGGGCAATTTTTAAAACATCTTTTCGGTGGCGATGGTCAGAGTGGTAATGTTCGGTGACGAAGCTTCGACTAGGGCAGAATAGCGACGGAGGGCACCGACAATGATGCCTAGCAAGCCACATAGGCGGTTCCCAGGCGTGGATGCAACTTAAGCGGATGGGGTGTAGGGCCGATGTTACCTTGCCTGGTTCCGATGTCGTTGGCCAGCTAGGGCTCGCCAGTGAACATCTTACGCCATCTCTCAGTCGGGTGACTCGATTCTCAGTGAAAGCAAACCTCGGTGTCAACATGGTGGAGCTATGCGTTGGCAGCCACGGAGACAACAATTTCAGCACCGGCGATTGAAGAAAAGGTGCGGGAGGATGGCATGGACTGCTTCCACCGTTGGGGGTGGGGGGGGGCAACAATGATGCGCCCGAAAATAACGAGAGTCTAGACACGGTGGGTCTGCGCAAACAGGAAGGTGGGCCGCTAGCCCAAATTTACTGAGATGTGATGTTGCTAGAGCAGATATGGGCTAGAGGGCTGAGATATGGGGATTGATTGGAATTTAATGATATGAGGAATGGGCTAGAAGGGGCTTAATTCCCCCACAACACAATTTTTTGACTAAATTTGATTAGGAATGGGCTAGAGATGCCTAGATCAGCGCTCTGGTTCTTCTTTTTCTTTTCCTTTGACATGCACTAGAGACAAACTTATCCAACTTTTTTTTGTTAACTTACTTATCCACCTTTAGTTTTGTACTCGGTGTGTGTGCATGCTCCATTCCATTTTTAGTTTTTGCTGCGTGAAATGGCTCCATTCCTTTTTGACCAGCAAGCAATATGCATGCGTAGTAGTACGCTAAGAGAATCTCTAGCAAACCCTGTATAATGCCTCGACCAATAAAATAACCGCTAAAATACATGTCTGTGTGAAAAATGTTGCCTATTCAGACCACGCAAACGCGTCGAACCCGTAAAAATTTTGCGGGACGTGGCATAATTCCCATCCCAACCCGTGAAAAAGCGGGTTCCCCCCTCGCCCCGTCGGTGCCCTATATATAGTGGCAACGGTTGTGGGGGTGATTTCAGCCTGCGCTTTTCCCCACCCACCGCCGCCCCTCTCTCCCTCGTCCCGCGCTTTCCGCCCCCCCTGCCCCCGCCATCGGGCCGCCGCCTGCGATTCCGTCCATACCAGCCAGCGGGATCATGCCAGAGGACCACCACTTTCCTCCTGCCTCGGCAGGCCGAAAAGTTGCAGACCAGCGGCTATTTGTCGCGGTGGACGGATTTGGCGTTCCCGGCCACCGGTGGCTGCGCTAAGCCATGGATTGGTCAGGGAGCACCCGACCAGCCCCGGCAAAGCCCCAACGCCGCATGCAGGTACTGGTTCCTCCTCTAGCCACCGTCCTTGGTTTGCCGGCAAGGACTCGGCCGGCCGTCGCCTGGGCTCGACGCTCGCGCAGCGGCTCGCCGATGCCGCTCATAAAGTACGACGACTGCACGCAGGCAGTGTTGCGACGATTTGGTGAATTACTATGTATCCCATGTCGTTAAAGAAAATAAAGAGGCAAAAAAATGTATTTTCATGTCTGAAATTAAAATGCAAATTACTGATTTGCGGGTCGGCGTGGGTGTGGGCCGAGCAGACCCCTCAAAGCGAACCAGAAAAAAGGATGAATATCATTTTTACGGGTCCGCTTTGCAGGGTCTGCTCAGCCCCTGCCCGCGCCGGCCCGCAAATTCGGTTTTCTGCGAACTGTAAACGCATTTTGCAGATCGGCATTATACAGAGTATGCTAGAGGTGCTGTAAGAGAAGCAAAGATTATACTATAGTACGCTAAGAGAAGCAAATGCAATTCGTATACTCTTGTTCCTCTACAAGATCTAGCTACCTAGTGGGTTGCCAAAAATTATACTACTACATGGGTAACTAACCTAACTAGTACCTGGCTGAATAAATTAGCATATTTGAATATACACTCCTTTTTTAGATCAGTTTTTGAGAGTTAACCAAACTAGGGTAATTATTATACTCTGCACACAATTCTGAGAGTTGCTTTTTTAAGAGCAAATACGTACTCTTGTGTGATGTGTAAAAAATAATTCTCAGAATTCTGTGCGAAGTATAAGCCAATTTTTTGAGGGAAAGAAGAAGCATATATATTTAATTGACAGTTAAAATATAGGTATGGATCATGATGAAAAGTGACACCAAATTATGTTCCATGGATTGCCGGCCCCATCCCCTGAAAATCAGGGGGGGAGATGATTAGATTAGAAAAGAAAAAGGAAAAAGGACAGCCATAGGATGAAGTGGGAGCACGGATGGGAGCATGAGAAGGGAGCAGGCAAGCCGGATCCTGGATTGCCAAAGCTTGCTCCGAGAGATATAACCGCATCTAGTTTTCCATTTTTCATTGTGAAGACAAGTACATGCAGTTAATAATTACCCTATGATCATTTGTGGATGATTGGTCGTAGTTCTCGATGAGAGTTAGGTACACACTGAGCCCCGAGAGCATCGGTAGTTTGGACACAAAAACTATAAGTAATCATGTAGCCACTCATCATGCCATTGTGGGGATACTTGGAAGTCATGCGTCTTTGGCTTGTTCCTTTCTCTTCTTTACATTGCTAACCGGGACTTGTGGTGCATGTCACATGACCGGGCCCCTTGACTATTCATGTATGAAATGTCTTAAGTGCCCTTTGGGTAGGAGGAACCACTTAACTTACACAGAAACTCGTAGGGGCACACAGGGACACACCTGCCCGCAAGATTGCCTTGTGATTCTGAAGGTTGTTGGATTTCGCACTGGGGCACCTAGTCATAAGTTTTAGATTCCGAAACTTCAGTTTTCATCGTTCGCTTGTACCAGCTTTTAAGTTTTCATCTTCCGCTCGTACCAAGTTTCAACAATTGAAATTTAACAAAGCTTTTAAAACTCATCAAAACGTATTCAAAATAGATCTTATTTGAAAGCCATGGTCACAAGAAACACGAATATGCATACATAACTAATTTAGACTTTTGGTTCAAAAAATATAAAAGATTGAAAATCGGAAGCCAAAAGGAAAATGGAGTCATGTGCCCCTGCCTCTGCGTGCCACAGATCCCCTCACTTAACTTATATTGTCGCCTACTTTTTTTTAGAGAAGGAGGTTACCCCGGCCTCTGCATCAATCGATGCATGCAGCTATCTTTATTAATTATTTCACAAAAGACTGACAAGAACGTACATCAATCCACACAAAGCCACCACTCACACCTACAGGCTCGATAATGTAGAGTGCTCTGACTTCCCATATCTAAAACCGGTGTCGTCGTCGATCCATCCACATAATGTATCGGGACTAACATCCGGTGCAGCCTACCTAAAGCGCACACCACATGCACATGTTTTAGGAGCCGTCTGTCACATCCCTGGTCCTGGTATGCAGTAGGCTAGCCCTTCATGTGTGCATCATGTTTACTTTTCACAGAAAGTTGAAATGGGGATGACAGAACCCCCAACACCCCCCCTGAAGACAACTAGGGTTTACTAAATTTTTTTTCAATGAACCTGAAATGCCCTTCTAGAATGTCCATCATTTTTGTCCTGGGTTAGAACCTCTGGCAAAATTGGTTCACATTTTTCTAGGACAACATTGGGTCACTGAATTAAATCATACTCTATTTAAATGCTATATAATATTTTAAACGTCCAAATAATCCCAAACTGAAATGTTCCATGTTGGATATGTTCTAAACAATGCGCATGTGCAGTTTGGTGATTTTTGAAAATGCCTAAGTATTTTTAATAAAGCCCTGCAGACTACAGAATAATAGAAAAACAAAAGCAATTAAGAAGAGAGAGAGAGAGAAGGACTTACCTGGCGCCACTAACTAGCCCAGCTCCTGTGCTCGCCCACCTGCGGCCTAGCCCACCACCAGCCTCCTCTGCCGTCTTCCTCCCCCATGCCCCGAAGCAGCTGCGTGCTGGACGCACGCGCGTCGACACCGGCCAGCTCCTGCTTCGCGCTGGAGGCCGCTCCTTCGTCCTAATCCGCGTCTAGAGACGCCCGAGGCCCCCCTCTCACTTTCCCCTCACTCTCTCACTCCCTCCCGTGCTTCCCCCTCCTCTGCTTCTCTCGCGCACAGTCACCCGAACGCGCCGTCGCGCCGCTCGCCGTTCCCGCGGCCACAGCCACCGCCTCGCCTCGCCGAAGCGCTCAGAAGCTCCGCCTCGACCCCCTCTCCCTCCCCACCGAGACACGCCCTGCCGGAAGCCATGCAACGCCGTCCTCGACGCCATCTTCATCCTCTGCACCGACGGCCGCCGTCGCTCGATTCGCCACCCATAGAGCGTCCCTGGCCTCACCCTCGCGCTCGTTGGACTCGCGGTGAGCCGCTGACCCGTTCCCCTCTTCTTCCCATGCCGTTTGGCCGCTCTAGCCGTTGTTTCCGTCGGACCCGAGAGCTCGCCGCCGCCGTGCCTCATCGCCGTCGTGGCCAGAGCCACTGTGGCTCAAAGCCGGGCACACCACCGTGCTCCAAACCTCACCAGGAGCACGTAGCACACACCAACGCCTCCCCTAGCGCCCCACATCACCTAACCCGCCGTTGGCCTCACTCCGGCGGCCGCAAAAGAGCTCGCCGCCGTCAGTTCCGGCCACCCTAGCTACTGCCGCTTGTTGCTTTGGATGCGCCTCACTCCCAGGAACCCGTAGGAGCAAACCACGCGTCGAATGATGCTCCGTAGCGAGCACACGGTGCATCTCCGCCGTTGGCCATGGTCGTCGCCGGCGAAACGCCGGTGGCTGACGTGGCACCAATAGTTTAGGTGCTAATTATGTTTAGTTATTACCTGTGTCAATGACATGTGGGTCCCCGCGGATAATTAGGTTAGTCTAATTTTCTGTTAAGATGAATAATAATCTGGGTGGACCCCACGTGTCAGCTTTGACTTTGGTCAGGTCAACGTTGACCGGTCCCACCTGTCATACACCCAAACCAGCCTGAGACACTGACGTATGGGTCCCACAGGTCAGGTTTGACCTGGTCAGCCACAACCAACCTGCTGATGTAATGATGTTGTCATGCTGACGCAGTAAATCTATTTCTGGATTTAGTTTAATTTTAAATAATTCAGGAAATTCCAGAAAATAGCCAAAACTTTTAAAAATCATAGAAATTCAACCTTAGCTCAGAATGAAATAATTTATATATGAAAAATGATCAGAAAAATCCAATCTATCCATCTGTACCATTTTCATACATGTTAGAACAACTTATAGCTGCTGTTTAGGACAAATCATATGAATGGCATTTAAATAATCACATGTGGAGTTTGAATTTGAACCTAGGGTTCAAACCAACTCCATTTAACTTGCTGCTAGTTGCATTAGCACAAACCACAACATATTGCCATGTCACATTCATGCATCATATTGTTGCATTGCATTGATTGTGTTTCTTCTTTGTTTGTCGGTGTTTGTCCCCCCTCAGTAGACGTTGTTCCGACGATGAGTTCGATGACACCGATGAAGATCTATTCCTATCTTCAGAAGTGCCAGGCAAGCAAAACCCCCTTGTTCATTCCGATACAATCCCACTCTCTCGCTCCTGCTCTCTTTTACTGCATTAGGACAACAATGACATATTTGTTACTTGCTGCGGTAGCTGAACCCCTTATCCTCTGCATGACCTGTCATTGCCACAGTAAATAGATGAAACCCACTAGCATGAGTAGGAGTTGTTTGAGCCCTGATGTGCCTACTCATTCATGTTTGTTTGTCATGCCTGCTACTGCTTAGAGTTGAGTCAGGTCTGATTCATCGGGGATGAATTGGAGGTGTGTAAACATGTCCTACTGTGTGTGAGCTAAGCGTGTGAACACGATTTTGTAAAGGTAGCGGTGAGAGGCCATGTAGGAGTACATGGTGGGTTGTCTCATTGCATCCGTCCTCAGGAACTGAGTTCTGTGTTTGTGATCCATGAACAGTTACTACCACACATTGGGCTCCGGGCGCTCCAAGCTCTCTCGACTTATTAATCAACTTGATCTCTGTCCGGGAGTTGCAACTAGTTTCTGGTGTTTGTAGGTAGTGTTAGTAGTCTACCAAGTGGCACCCGGTACAGGTGGACTTGGGGCAGACTAGGCACCATGGCACGGTGTACCAAGCGTAGATCCACCCGTCGAGGTGGGCTTGGGAACCCTGCTCACATCGTTTGGGGCCGTGAGCGACAACCCGGCCGGATCTCCATGCGGATGGAACCCGAATAGGCGATAAACCTGGACTAGAGACGTGTGTGGTTAGTCAGGTCGTGGCCGACACCCTCGTCAGGCTTCCGCTTGAAGGTTGCCAAGATACATGACGTGTACATGGCGGTAAGTGGCGAGAGCGTTTGTGAAGAAGTACACCCCTGCAGGGTTAACATCATCTATTCGAATAGCCATGTCCGCGGTAAAGGACTTCTGGGTTTCCTGTACAGTTCATAGACAAGTGAAAGTGGATACTCTAAAATACGCAAGATAAGCGTGAGTGCTATGGATGGCGTTCTCGTAGGGAGACGGGAGCGGATCCATAGTGGTGTATTGATATGGTGAATATGTGGACTCGTGTGCGCCACCTCAAAGAGTTACTTGCAGTCGTAGTTCAGGATAGCCACCGAGTCAAAGCTGGCTTGCTGCAGTTAAACTCCACCACCCCCTTTGTTGATAATGATGCATATGTATTTAGTTCTGATGTAAGTCTTGCTGGGTACATCTGTACTCATGTTTGCCTATTTTATGTTTTTGCAGAGAGACTTCAGTCTCGCTAGTAGTTCCGCTTGGACTTCGATGTTTTGCTTGTTACCTCAGCTACAATCTCGTGCCCTCGGCAGGATCTGGTAGATAGTCAGGCTTCTCAGCCTTTTTCATTTGTAGATGTCTGTACCCAGACATGTTGAGCTTCCGCTTGTGCTTTGACTTGTATGCTCTGATTGTTGGGTCATGAGACCCATGTTTGTAATATCTCGCTCCTCGGAGCCTATTGAATAAAATACTTGAGTTGTAGAGTCATGTTGTGATGCCATGTTGTATTTGCACATATCGAGCATATTGTGTGTATGTTATTGGAATGCTTGGTATGTGTGGGATCTGACTATCTAGTTGTTTATCCTTAGTAGCCTCTCTTACCGGGAAATGTCTCCTAGTGCTTCCACTGAGCCATGGTAGCTTGCTACTGCTCCGGAACACTTAGGCTGGCTGGCATGTGTCCTTCTTCGTTCCTTTGTCTGTCCCTTCGGGAAAATGTCACGCGATGAATACCGGAGTCCTGTTAGCCCGCTACAGCCCGGTTCACCGGAGTCCTGCTAGCCCAGTGCTACAGCCTGGATTCACTCGCTGATGACCGACACGTTCGATGCTGGGTCATGGATGCCTGTCCCTGTAAGTTTGTGCCACTTTGGGTTTACGACTAGCCATGTCAGCCCGGGCTCCTTATCATATGGATGCTAGCGACACTATCATATACGGGTGCCAAAAGGCGCAAACGGTCCCGGGCAAAGGTAAGGCGACACCCGTGGGAATACCGTGCGTGAGGCCGCAAAGTGATATGAGGTGTTACATGCTAGATCGATGTGGCATTGAGTCGGGGTCCTGACAGCTTTGGTATCAGAGCTTGACTGCCTGTAGGATTACCAAGCCAAACTGGTCGAAGTTGAGTTTAGAAATTCTTTAGTTATATAAGGGAATTGATTATGGGATGGAACGTAAGGCTCTTTTTACTCCTTCACCTTATGCCTTCTGATCTGAGTCATCATATATTTCCTACGGGGTTAAGGAACTAGGCTTTCTCTTCTTTCTATCAGGATCACGTGTTACTAATCAGTAGACTCATAAGATTGTTGGATCCAAGCCTCAGTTCAGTTTCTACTATCTCCGTGTATTCATAGTTGATCTCAAAACCTTGTTGTTATGATGTTCGAGTCGCTATGCCACCATTTTTGTAGCATGTCCAAATTCTTTTAAGCATTTACAGCCGTTATGCTGTCCGAGTCATCCCAGGTTTCTAAACAGTCTGATGCATTTGCAAATCTCTTCTTACCGTTTCGAAGTTTCTCTGTGCTAGATTAACCACACTAGTTAGTGTGTTGAGGTACTTCATTGCCTCGGCATTTATGTTGGAGCTATTATTATGACCCTAGGTGTCTAGAGTATCATCTAGTAACTTAGTCATGTTTTGTGGTCCCAGTGTGATGATTCTGGCCATCATTCTCGAAAGCATCCCGTGATGCAATTTAGCTAGTAGGTATTCTAGTCCTGGGTTTTGAACCCGAGATTCACTCCACCTACTCCATGTTGATAGTGTTTGCTAGTCCCTTCAGGATATTAGTAACCTTGTGATAGCCTCGAGGTTCGTGGTATACCGTTCTTCCAAATACCATGAACTACTTATGGCAGCAGTTCCTCGATGAACCAAAAGATCTCAACCAGAGTGCTCTTGATGAGTTCTTCTCTCTATATTGTGACTCTGCCAGTTCAACCTTTCTGCATGGGTTATCTGGAAGAAATATGTTGAACTCGTTCGACATGCTAGTCTGTTGCACTCGCTGATGACCGACACGTTCGATGCTGGGTCATGGATGCCTGTCCCTGTAAGTTTGTGCCACTTTGGGTTTACGACTAGCCATGTCAGCCCGGGCTCCTTATCATATGGATGCTAGCGACACTATCATATACGTGTGCCAAAAGGCACAAACGGTCCCGGGCAAAGGTAAGGCGACACCCGTGGGAATACCGTGCGTGAGGCCGCAAAGTGATATGAGGTGTTACATGCTAGATCGATGTGGCATTGAGTCGGGGTCCTGACACCGTCATCATCATCGGACCACTGATCCATCTTCAGGAGAGAGATCCGCATCATCATTGCCAATTCAGACATCCGTTGATGCCACCACGGCGCCACCGCCCTACGCTAGTCCATCCAGACGCGAAGACTCTGGAAGATCTGTCGTGCGTAACACCTGCCAACCAGGCATGACTCAGCGTAGTACCTGTCGGCCAGGCATGACTTGAAAGCTCCACCGAAGCTCTGTGCCAAAGGAAGCCGCTCCACCTTCTGCCTCTGTCTTCCAGCGCTGCTCCACAAATGATGCTCCCAAGAGAGAAACGGCACCGTAATACCGTCATCGTCCGATCTGGAAGACAAGATCCTAGGTTTCCCCCGAAGCAGTACGAGTGGGTCGACAACAGTTACACGACGATGTCTTCAAGGAAACAGCCCAAAACGCCGCCATCGCCCACCAACGGCTCGGTTTTCACCGGCAACTATGTCTCCTCGACTCGTAGCCGGGGCTAGATGACGAATCTCGAGATCCGACCACCCAGCCCCGGGCCGACCATCTCTAGCGGAAGAGATGACTACCACCGCCGGCTGCACCAGTAAGAATAGATCTGACTCGAGGTGCCGCCGACTCTACCACCAGGCCCTCTACGCCTCCGCCGCCGATCCAAAGGCATATGGCGCACCGCCGCCGCCGCCGCCCGCGGCCCGCGCCACCTCCGACGCCGCCGTGCCCCAGATCAGATCGGGCGCGTCTTCATATGAATCGGGACTCCGCACAACCCCAGAGACGCGGGAGAGAGGCGATGTCCTCCGCCACCGCCGTTGGCCCCCAGGTTTAGATTGGCGGCGTCCCCCGACGGCGGCGGAGGGAGAGGAGGAGGGAGTGTGGGCTGGCGGCGGCTAGGTTTTTGGGTGCCTCCCGAGTCGCCCTAGCGGGAGGTGACGCGGGGGCTTCTGTTTGAGGCCTATTGTCGCGTGCTTAATTTATTGAAAATGATTCTTGCACAGCTTGCACGCATGGTTTTTTTTTCTTTCAAAACTTATAATGAGCCGACATTAGTTTGGTTGCTCATGTACGCACGGTGATGCTCGGATCATGGAAAACATCGCTTTCAGCCATTTCACTGCATACACAAAAGGATACTCCTAGATGGACACAGGAAAAAAATACATATCTAGGGAAAACTTCTAAGAATTTAAACCCTCTAAAAAAATCCTAGAAATTCCTTTGAATTGAAGGAGAAATTAATGTATTTTCTCCGTGTTTGGGCTTCCTTTTATGCACTTGTGAGGAAGATAAGCAAAACGGTTTTCCAATCGATGTTGATATGCTGCAGAGAATCAAAAGAGCACAAGTTCTTCATGCAATATCTCAGTAGCTAGCTCTTTAGTAGGACAGAAGACTGTCCCCTCTACCTTATATGCATGCATGCTTACGTCACCAGCCACCAACTCAAAATCCATACAAAAATGTGGAGAGTTTATGTAAGTAGGGGTCAAAACTAACTAGGGCTTGTCATCAACCCTCCGAGGGGTCCCATTTGGGAAGGGAAAGGAGACAGGATTAGTAAGAACATTGTAAAGTGCCCGTGCGCTGCCCTCCCTGCCATTTTCTTTATCTGCAAGGGAATAGATGCTTCCTTCTTTGACAATTAAGCAAAGATTCTTCTCAAACATTCCCCAAAATGTGTTGTTATTTGAACTGGTGCAACTATCTAGTGGCTTTCCTTAAGCAATAAGACATCCGTTGAAAAATTGTGTGGGCGTGCCACGATGCTTGGTGTAGAGAAAATTAGATATTTTTGGTAGGCTGCGCCGCAGCTGCGGTGGAGTTAATCGGGACCCGGAGATAAAAAAAACACAAGACATCAGCCCCGGGAGCTTGGTTTATGGGGTGGGATTGACCGGTGGAGGGTTAAACTGAAATCAAGTGGACTAATATGCAGTCCCTCTAATTTTAAATATATTGCATATAAGGTTAGTTAGGATAAAATTTTGATTAATGGTTATTATCTTATATTTATTTATGTGACCATGCACACCAAACGCTCCCGCGACGCGCCCCGCGCGCGTCACGGGAGACTTAGATCGGCCGCCGGCGACTCGCCCCCTACAACACTTCCTACCCCTCGCCGCCGCCGAAGTGCGTCCGCCAGGCGAAGCCCGTGCGGCGTGGGTGGCGGCAGGGTCTCTCCCTCCTTCTCCTGGTCGTCGTGGTGGCGGCGCGGGTCGGCTGTGCGGCGGCAAGGGGCGCGGTGTCCGGCTGGATTCCCGGTGGTGGGGACGGCTGGATTCGGCGACGTCTTGGCTAGGAGGCGGTGGCGCGTCGCAGCGGCGCTGGTGCCGGGGTTTCGGTCGGGATCGTCTCGGTCTCAATCTGGATCCCGATCGGGGGCGTCACGGTCGCCAAGGACGACGATGGCATCATCGGATCGGCGGCGGCGTGGCCAGATCGGCGGCGGCGCGGCCGGATCTGGGCCAATGCGTGGGCTTGGTCTCCGGGTCGCGGTCGGCGCGGTGGTGGGTGCGACACGTCGACAGCTAGGCGGATCTGCGGGATTCCATCCTTGTCTGGTCCTTGTCAGCGCAGGCAATTTCGGGGGAAACCCTAGATCTCCTTGGGATTGAGCGATGGCGGTGCTTTTTGCGTCATAGTCCCTCTTCAGGGCATCGTTTTGGAGTTTTCTTTGGTTGAAGGGAGCAACGACGCCGGCGGCACACGCCCAGTGGCGCAACTGCCGATGAAAATCGCGCCGACTACAGTCATGGTGGACGATGGTGGCATCTTTGATGTCGTTTCCTTGTCAAGGCATCGTCGTTGCAGTTTGCTTCACCAGGCTCGGGATGCTCCGGGGGGAACCCTAGATCTGGGTCTCCCGGATCGAACGATGATGGCGTTCTCAGTATCGCTTCCTGATGAGGATACAGACCCGGGGTAGGGTCATAGGCCTGACCTATACGTCCTACCCAAGGTCGCTACCCTAGAAGATAAGAAGTCCAAGAGGCAACGAAGAACCCCCAGTCAAAGATGTCGAGTGCAATCCACTCGACCAGTCATATCACTCGGGCGTCCCCCTGCCTGTTGTCACTCGACCATATGAGGAATCACTCGACCTACTGAAGGCCAGGAGTCACTCAGCACTGCAACGGTCGGACATTCACTCCGTCGTCTTTAAGATCATTAATAACACTTAAGGCTAGCGTTATCAGTAACGCCCCTACTTTATGTACATTAAGCCCCTTGTAATGGAGGATGGCTGGGGTCCTGGCGCACTCTATATAAGCCACCCCCTCCTCTGGGACAAGGGTTCGCACCCCCTGTAACATCACACACATATAATCCAGTCGACCGCCTCCGGGCACCGAGACGTAGGGCTATTACTTTCTCCAAGAAGGGTCTGAACTCGTAAATCCTGTGTGTACACCTTCACCATAGCTGAGATCTTGCCTCTCCATACCTACCCCCCTTTCTACTGTCAGTCTTAGAACCACGACAGTTGGCACCCACCTTGGGGCAGGTGTCTTAGCGACTTGTTGGTGAAGTTGTAATTTTTCCGATCCCCATCATCATGGTTTCCGGCGGTGGATTGGCTGAGGGCCACGAGATCCGTCTCGGCGCGCTCGTTTTCATCGCCTATGACTCCGCTTGGCTTCAGGAAGCTCCCCTTGACGTCGAGGCGCTCCCCGTCAGAGGGGCGACGCACTTTCGTGCGTGAGTTCACGGCGTCCTTCTCCAGCAGCCGTCGACCCAGTATCGGTCGGCTCTGATGGTGTCTTCCCTCCCCGCTGTTCGCCGCCGCAAGCGATCCGGTTGGTCGCGGCTTCAGTGGTGGGTGAAACACGCGATGGCTCGACATTCGTCCACCTATCAAGTCTCGGCAATCGAGCCCGGCGAAACTCTCCACGGCCTGTTCGATCTGTCGACCGGCTCCGTCGAGACCGCATCCGAATGCGATAGTAGCGACCTTGCGGCTGATGTTTTCATGGTCGATGGACCATGTAGTCCGCCTGGTTTCCATCGTGAAGACGGTGGGGATGGTGGCGGCGATCCATCGCGCGTCCACAAGGAATACCATCCCGAACCCCTCTCTTCGTACCAGAGGGAAGAACTTCGTCGCCGCTACATGGATGCACTCCACACGCCCATCGTTGGAGAAACCCCCGAGGCTCGGGCCTTGGAAGAGGTGCGCTTGACTAATTTAGCTGAGCATACTCGACTGGAGAACCTCCAGCGCGCTCTCGACGAGCGTGCTCGGGAGCGGATCCCTGAGTCCATTCGACGACAGCTTTTCCCGCCTCCACCTAAGGTATACCGCACTCCGATTCAAAATCTCGTAGCTGCGGCCCGAATAGCAGAGTCCATTCAACCTTCCCAGTCGGGGGCTGGCAGAGGTTTGATGCAGATCCGGGCCTTACTCCGGGCAGCGGGAGAATAGAACACAGCAGTGTCTCAGTCACGGAATAGGATTCATAGCAGATCTGTGGTATTAGGTACAGTTCAGTTGGCCCACGGTCCAAGATTGCCCCTGCGGCGTGAAGGCCGTGGGCAGTATGATCACCGACTCGACTGCAACAATCGTCGTCGAGTGCCCACGCCTCCTCCGAGGAGTGCATCATATGTGCCTTGGCGGTACGATGATAGACGCCATCACAGTGGCGAGCGCAGAGCACCAGTCGACCCAAGAGAGCCAGGCTTTGATGCAAGATCTATCCTCGTTCAAGGTCTAGTCGACCGGAATAGAGCGCATAGAGAAGACCCTGGCAGAGATCGTCCGAATGGTAGCAGAGTTCATGTTTCGGGTCCAAAGTGTTTCAGCAGAGCCATCAGGGCTGCAATGATTCCTCCCAACTTCAGGTTGGTGACTGGAGTCAGTAAGTTCACTGGAGAGTCCAAGCCTGAAACTTGGCTTGAGGATTACCGAGTGGCTATGCAGATTGGTGGCGTGAATGATGAAGTGGCAATGAAGCATCTTTCTCTGAAGTTAGAAGGGTCGGCTAGAGTGTGGTTGACTCAATTAGCCCCAGGCAGTATATAAAGTTGGGAAGAGCTTGCTCGAGTGTTCGTCGGATCTTTTGAGGGCACTTGTAAGCGGCCACCAGGGTTGACAGAGTTGCAGCATTGTGTGCAGAAACCGAGTGAGACTCTAAGGGATTTCATTCAGAGGTGGACCACTTTGCATCACACCGTGGAAAATGTATCAGAGCATCAAGCAGTGTATGCCTTCAAGGAAGGCGTTAAATACCGAGAGCTGGTCCTGAAGTTCGGTCGGACTGGGGATATGACTCTGACTCGGATGATGGAAATAGCCACCCGGTACGCTAACGGAGAAGAAGAGGATTGACTCCGCAGCGGAAAGGGTAAACCAGTCAGCCAAGATGTCGGTGGGGGTAATTCCAATCGGAAACAGAAACGTAAGGTCGAACCTGCAGCACCCGGTGAGATTGCGGCAGTGGTTCAAGGAAAGTTAAAGGAAAACCTAAGGGGCCCTGGACCCCTAAGAAGGTAAAGGATCAAGCAGGAAATGATGTGTTGGATTTACCATGTCACATCCATACGAAGAAAGATCTGATTTACCCTAAGCACACCACTCGACAATGTCGACTCCTGATCCAGCAGTTCCGAGAGAAACAACCAAGTGAGAAGGAAAAAGAGTCAGATAAAGACGAGGACGAAGAGGAAGACGATGGTTATCCCAAAGTCAATTCCACCCTGATGATTTTTGATGATGTTGAGAAAGAGTCGGTTGAAAGTTATCAACAGAGAAGTGAATATAGTCGCTCCGGCGATGACGATCACATACCTAAAATGGTCACAAACAGCCATCACATTCGACCAGTCTGATCACCTGACGCGTATAGCCACTCCTGGGAGGCAAGCGTTGGTGGTCAACCCAGTGGTCGAAGGCACTCGACTGACCAAAGTGCTGATGGATGGTGGTAGCGTCCTGAATATCCTTTATGCTGAAACCTTGAAGGGGATGGGCATTCTGCTGTCTAAACTTAGCGAGAGGAATATGAGCTTTCATGGTGTTATCCCTGGAAAGAAAGCCGAATCACTCGGCCAGATCGCCCTTGAGGTGGTTTTCGGTGATTCCAAGAATTACCGTAAGGAAAAGTTGACATTTGAAGTAGTGGATTTCCAGAGTGCTTATCATGCTATTTTGGGTAGGCCAGCCTATGCGCGTTTTATGGCTCAACCATGTTACGTGTACCTCAAGCTGAAGATGCTCGGTCCCAGAGAAGTGATCACAGTCACTGGTAATCAGCAGAAGGCAGAAGAATGCTTCCAGAAGGGTTCCAAAATTGCTGATGCGCAAATGGCAGCAGTTGAATTTCAAGAGTATCAGAAGAATACAGATCCGAGTGATTTGCTCCGAGCTAAGAAGCCTGCCACAGATTCTGCGTTTCAGTCATCTAGAGAGACGAAGCCAATTCAGATCCACCCGACCGATCCCAATGCTGCACTGACTCATATCTCAATGACACTCGACAGAAAATAGGAAGAAGCGCTCATCCAATTCCTCCGTGAGAACTGGGACATCTTTGCATGGAAACCTTCTAACATGCCGGGTGTACCCAAAGGACTGGCTGAGCACCGTTTGCGTGTCGATCCCAACGTAAAACCTGTCAAAGAGCATCTTCGACGGTCCGCCGTGCAGAAGAGAAAAGCAATTGGCGAGGAAGTGGCTCGGCTCCTAGCAGCAAAGTTCATCTGAGAGATCTATCACTCCGAGTGGTTTGCCAATGTGGTCATGGTCCCTAAGAAGGACGATTCACTTCGTATGTGCATCGATTTCAAGCATATCAATCGTGCCTACCCGAAAGATCATTTCCCCCTCCCCCGCATCGATCAGATTGTTGACTCGACTGCGAGGTGTGAGCGCTTGTCTTTTTTAGATGCATATTCCGGGTATCATCAGATCTGACTGTATGGTCCCATGAAATAAAACCAGCTTTCATCACCCCATTCGGGTGCTTTTGCTATGTCACCATGCCATTTGGTCTTAAAAATGCCGGAGCCACATTCATGAGGATGATTCAGAAGTGCCTGCTCACTCAAATCAGTCAGAATGTGGAAGCATACATGGACGACATTGTGGTCAAGTCATGTAAAGGTTCTGACCTACTGTCTGACCTCGCAGAAACCTTTGCCAACCTAAGAAGGTATGATATCAAGCTTAATCCGTCAAAGTGCACATTCAGAGTTCCAGGTCGAAAGTTACTCGGTTTCCTCATTTCCAAACGGGGGATCGATGCAAATCCAGAAAAAGTTGATACCATCCTCCGAATGAAACGCCCTGTGCGTGTGCATGACGTTCAGAAGCTTATTGGTTGTTTGGCCGCCTTGAGTCGATTCACTTCTCGTCTCAGTGAAAAGGCCTGACCTCTTTACTGATTGTTGAAGAAATCTGATAAGTTCGAGTGGACTGATGAAGCTGACGCAGCGTTTACAAAGCTCAAAACCATGCTTTCAACCCAGCCGGTGCTTGCTGTGCCAATCAGCAAAGAGCCTTTACTGCTTTATATTGCAACCACTGGACAAGTTGTCAGTACAGTACTCACGGTCGAGCGGGAAGAAGAAGGAAAAGCTTACAAAGTTCAGCGCCCAGTGTATTATCTCTCTGAAGTTTTGACTTCATCCAAGGAGCGATATCCACATTATTAAAAGCTTGTCTATGGAATCTACATGACCATGAAGAAGGTTGCACACTATTTCTCTGATCACTCCATTACAGTCGTGAGCGACGCACCATTATCTGAAATTCTAAACAACAGAGATGCAACTGGTCCAGTGGCAAAATGGGTGATTGAACTCCTTCCGTTGGATATCAAGTTTGAGGCAAAGAAAGCTATCAAGTCCCAAGCAATCGCAGATTTCCTTGCCGAGTGGATTGAGCAGCAACTACCGACTCAAGTTCACTCGGGAGCATTGGACCATGTTCTTCGATGGCTCCAAGATGCTGAATGGTTCCGGTGCTGGGGTAGTGTTGGTATCCCCCCTGTGGAGACAAGCTTAGCTATGTTCTCCAAATTCATTTTGACTCTTCCAACAATGAAGCTGAATATGACGCACTTTTGTACGGGTTGTGTATGGCCATTTCACTGGGCGTCCATCGCCTTATGGTCTATGGTGACTCGGATTTGGTGGTTAATCAAGTGATGAAAGAATGGGATGTCAGGAGCCTAGCCATGACTGGTTATTGCAACGAAGTAAGAAAGTTGGAAAAGAAGTTTGAAGGGTTGGAGCTTCACCATATACCCCGACTGAAAAATCAAGCCACAGATGAATTGGCAAAGATAGGATCTAAGAGAGAGGCCATTCCCAGCAATGTGTTTTTGGAGCATATTCATTCACCTTCAGTTCAGGAAGATCCTTTCACTGAAGAGTCCCCACAGCCTAAGAGCGCCACAGATCCGACTGAAGTCGAAATCCTAGCCGTGGTCGACTTAGTGATGGAGGTTTTGGTTGTCACTCCCGATTGGACAGTACCATACGTTGCATACATTCTTAGGAAAGAACTTCCAGAGGATGAAGAAGAGGCTCGACAGATCGTCCGACGATCTAAAGCCTTTACTGTGATAAAAGGTCAGTTGTTCAGAGAAAGTGTAACTGGAGTCTGCCAGAAATGCATCATGCCAGAAGAAGGCTAAATGATCCTCAATGATATTCACTCGAGGACCTGTGGTCACCATGCGTCCTCTCGGACCATCGTGGCCAAAGCATACCGAGCTAGATTTTATTGGCCACATGCCAATGAGATGGCGAAAGAAATAGTAGACAAATGTGAAGGTTGTCAGTTTTACTCCAACATGTCCCATAAGCCTGTGTCAGCTCTGAAGACTATTCCACTCGTCTGGCCTTTCGCTATCTGGGGATTGGATATGGTTGGACCTCTGAGGACTGGCAGGAGTGGATTTACCCATGTGCTGGTAGCAGTCGACAAGTTTACCAAATGGATCAAAGCCAAGCCCATTAAAAACCTTGAAGCAAGTACAGCTGTAAGTTTCATCAGAGAATTGACATTCAGATATGGTGTTCCGCACAACATCATCACGGATAACGGGTCGAACTTCGACTCTGACGAGTTCAGAGCCTTTTGTCCTTCCCAAGGCACGAGGGTTGATTGCGCTTCAGTCGCCCATCCTCAGTCGAATGGGCAGGCTGAAAGAGAAAATGAATTGATTCTCAAAGGACTGAAACTTCGATTGATGCGTGACCTCAAGCATGCAGCAGGTGCCTGGGTCGATGAACTTCCATCAGTACTTTGGGATTGAGGACAACACCTAATCGGTCGACTGGACGAACTCCATTCTTCTTAGTCTGCGGAGCTGAAGCCGTACTCCCAAGTGATTTGCTTCACAATGCTCCCCGAGTCGAGCTCTTCTCAGAAGAAGAAGCATTTAACGCCCCGGATTCGATGCGCCAGATGTCTGCCAGTTATTCGCCGCCGTTGCCATGTCATTTGCTTGCGTGTTGCATTTCTTATCATGTCATCATGTGCATTTTATTTTGCATACGTGTTCATCTCTTGCATCCGAGCATTTTCCCCGTTGTCCGTTTTGCAATCCGGCGCTCCTATGTCCCCCGGCGTCCCCTTTTGTCTCATGTTGTGAGTGGGTGTTAAACTCTCTCGGAATGGCCCGAGGTTTGTCAAGAGGCCTTGGTATAGCACCGGTAGACCGCCTGTCAAGTTTCGTGCCATTTGGAGGTCGTTTGATACTCCAACGGTTAACCGGGTAACCGCAAAGCCCCTTTCTCTTTGCAGCCCAACACCCCCTCCAAAGTGGCCCAAAACCCAGCCAACTCCCCTCTATGCTCTCGGTCGTTCGATCACGATCGCGTGGCCGAAAATCGTGCTCCATTTGGACTCTCCTAGCTCCCTCTACCTATATAAACACCTCCTCCCCCGAAATTCCGGATCAAATAGACCCCTAACCCTAGCCCTCCCTCTCCGCCGCCGGACACATCCGGATCGGACCGGACATGTCCGCGCCGCCGCCCTCAGCCACTCCCAGACCGCCTCGTGGCACGCCGCCACCCATCGCCGCCACGGCCCGCCCGAGCCCGTCACGGGCCCGCGCAGGCCCGACCGGCCGCCCGCGCCCTCCGCCTCCCGCGCCGGTCGTCGCCGCCGACTGCCGCCCCGCCGCAGAGCCTGCCCGCCGCCGCCGCCCGGTCCCTCGCCGCCCGACTCCGCCGCCGCCGCACCTCTGCGCCTCGCCCGACCCCGTCGCCGGCCCCGCCTCGCCGAGCGCCTCCGCGCCCTCCGCGCGCCTCGCCGGCCGCCGGAGCGCCCCGCGCCGTCCGGCCACCGGTCCGGCGACCGCGCCGCCCGGCCCCGCGGCCTCCTCCGCCGGAGCTGCGCCGGCCCTGCCGCCTCTCCCTCCAGCCAGATCCCCCCCCCGAGCTTCCTCGACCCCTCCGGCGCCCGTTCCCCCAACTCCGGCGAGGATCCGGTGAACCTCGGTTCGCGTGCCCGCAGGTTGACTCCCCCCCCCCCAAAATCCACACAGTCCCCGGTTTATTTCAACATTATCATGCCATGTTCATCGCATTGTATCTCTGCATCCGTAGCTCCATTTCGTGCGTGTAATATGTCAAATTGTTCGCGTCGACGAGAACTTCATTTCATTCCATTGCATCATTTTGATTTGAGCTCATCTTGATGCCCGAAATGCTGTTGGAAGAGTGCTATGTGATGTTAATCTGCTGAAACTGTTATAACTTTCTCATTTGTCATTTTTGCCATGATTGATGTGCGCATCCTATGAGGTTGATGTCTACATGTGTTTTGATCTATGCCATGTCTTCTTTACAGAGGTGCTTACCATGTATTTTTGTGATCAATGTGGTGACTAGCACAAGCATGCAAACTAGGCATCGTGATGTTGCTGATTTCAGTCCCTGTTTTGCTGTTATTTTTATGCCATGTAAACTTGATGCTACAGAGAGATCCATGCATATTTTGAGATACTTCAATAAGGATGTTTTGTACATATGGTTATTATCTATCCATTCATGCCCTTGTTTGCAATTATGGAGTAGCCTAGAATGTCATTTTCGTGCTTTACTTTTGCTTCAAGATGTTTCCTGGCAGATTGTTTACATGTTATCCAATTTTGCCAAGGTTGTTGTAGTTGATCCTTGCATGCTATGAACTTGTTCTTGCCTTGGTTGGTTACATAAACATGTCTTCTTGATGATGCTATGCTTATCTTGTCATGCAATGACTTGTGGTGAGTGAATTGAGCTTGTTAAGTAGAGTACATGCTGTTACTGTTTCGCCAGGCTGAATCTGTTATTTTGTGATGCTATATAAACATGTTGCTACTAATCATTCTATGCATAATCTGGAGATGTTCACTAAGAGTGTTTTGTTCTACCTGTTATTCTCTAACTACCCATGCCTCTGGTTGCATTTATAGCCTGCTATAGCTTATTGTTTTCATGCTCCAAAGTTGCTAAATAATGTTGCTGCCAGCCTGTTAACATTAAGTTCAGTTGCTTCCAAGCTTATTGTTAGTGATCCATGCACCCTATGAACTTGCTATTGCCATGCTTAGCTTCATAACCATGTCTTCTTACTGTTGGTTGCCTTGCCATGCCATGTATTGCGCTGTAGTGAGTGGTTCAAGCTCACCCACATGCCTACTTATTGTTGTTCCTGCCATGTATGAATATGTCATATAACTTGCCATGTTTACGTGGGTGCCATCATATTTTCTGATCCTTTTTGGCTCTTGGTCAGTAAGGGACTATTGTTCTATGGGTTTAGTAGATTCATGTCGTGCCTTTGTTTGCCATGATAAGTTCCTGTAACATGTTGTTTGATAGCTCTAAACATTGCAACCTGATGTTATTTCCTGATATCTCTGAAACTGTTATTATTTGCAATCTTTCCATGTGTGTTTGAGCATGTTCTAGTGATTTCTTGAGATAGCTCAGTGTTCATGTTCTATTATGCTTTACCTGTACATCATGCCCATGCCTTTTGTTTTTATGTTGAGATGCTGTAGCATGTTGTTTTGATGCTTGCAATATGCATAGTTGCTGTTTTGGACAGATTGTTGTTATGACTTGTATAGAGTATGTGTTGCACCGTTGCTCCATTTTGAGTGTGCTCTATATGAACTTTCTTGATTTTGCATGTAGTTTCATATTATCATATTGCATCCTTGTTTTGAGGTGTTTGCTTGATGTTTGTATGCATTTTGCATCAATGCCATGTTTAACTTGTTTTGCTCATATCTTCTAGGCCGTAGCTCCGAATCTAATGAACTTTATATGTAACTTGACTAGAATTTCGTGTAGATCATCTTGGTGCATCTTAACTTGCTGTTTAACAACTTAAACATAATGTTTGTTCAGATCTGGACCAATTTCGAAATTTGCATATGAGGACTTACCAGAATTGTTATATGTTGTTTTCGGCCTCATTTAACTTTGTTTTGATGTGTTGCTCTTGTTTGCATAATCTCTTGCCATGAGTAGCTTCATGTAGCTTTGTCATGCATCATGCTTGTTGTGCATCATGTCTTGCCTATGTGTGGTGTGTTTACTATGTTGTGTGCTTCTTCACGATAGTTCCCGTTTCGTTGCGATCGTGAGGATTCGTTCGTCCACGTGTGGTTCGTCTTCGTGGCTTCATCTTCTTCATGGACTCATTCTTCTTCCTTGCGGGATTTCAGGCAAGATGACCGCTACCCTGGATCTCACTACTATCATTGCTATGCTAGTTGCTTCGTTCTATCGCTATGCTGCATTGCCTGTCTTTTGCTCATCAAGCCTCCCAAATTTCCATGAACCTCTAACCTTGGACACCTTTCCTATGCAAACCATTGTTTGGCTATGTTATCGCTTTGCTCAGCCCCTCTTATAGCGTTGTTAGTTGCAGGTGAAGTTGAAGATTGCTCCATGGTGGACAGGTTTTTGTTGGGATATCACAACATCTCTTATATTATTAATGCATCTATATACTTGGTAAAGGGTGGAAGACTCGGCCTTATGCCTGGTGTTTTGTTCCACTCTTGCCGCCCTAGTTTCCGTCATACCGGTGTTATGTTCCCGGATTTTGCATTCCTTACGCGGTCGGGTGATTTATGGGACCCCCTTGACAGTTCGCTTTGAATAAAACTCCTCCAGCAAGGCCCAACCTTGGTCTTACCATTTGCCTCACCTAGCCCTTTTTTCCCTTGGGTTTCCGGAGCCCGAGGGTCATCTTTATTTACCCCCCCCCCCGGGCCAGTGCTCGTCGTGAGTGTTGGTCCAACCTGTCAACCACCGGTGGCCACCTGGGGCAACTCTGGGTTGGCCTAACGGAAGTTTGGACAATCCGGTGTGCCCTGAGAACGGGATATGTGCAGCTCCTATCGGGATTTGTCGGCACATCCGGGCGGCTTTGCTGGTCTTGTTTTACCATTGTCGAAATGTCTTGTAAACCGGGATTCCGAGTCTGATCGGGTCTTCCTGGGAGAAGGTTTATTCCTTCATTGATCGCGAGAGCTTATCATGGGCTAAGTTGGGACACCCCTGCAGGGTATAATCTTTCGAAAGCCGTGCATGCGGTTATTGGCAGATGGGAATTTGTTAATGTCCGGTTGTAGATAACTTGACACCAGATCCGAATTAAAACGCATCAACCGCGTGTGTAGCCATGATGGTCTCTTCTCGGCGGAGTCCGGGATGTGAACACGGTTTCTGGGTTATGTTTGACGTAAGTAGGTGTTCAGGATCACCTCTCGATCATTGCTAGTTGACGACCGTTCCGTTTGCTCTCTTCTCGCTCTTATTTGCGTATGTTAGCCACCATATATGCTTAGTCGCTGCTGCAACCTCACCACTTTACCCCTTCCTTTCCCATTTAAGCTTTGCTAGTCTTGATACCCATGGTAATGGGATTGCTGAGTCCTTCGTGGCTCACAGATTACTACTACAACAGTTGCAGGTACAGGTTTATCCGATGATCATGACGCGAGAGCGATGCTTGCTTGCGTTGAGTTCTTCTTCTGCTTCTTCTTTGATCAGGGGATAGGTTCCAGGTCGGCAGCCTGGGCTAGCAGGGTGGATATTGTTTGAGTTTCTGTTTATGATTCATCCGTAGTTGGATGGTGCTCTGATGTATTGTGATGTTGTATTCGTGTGGCATTGTATGCCTCTTGTATGCATCCCCATCTATTATGTAATGTTGATGTAATGATATCCACCTTGCAAAAGCATTCCAATATGCGGGTCTATCCTTGGTGGGACCTTCGAGTTCCTTTTGGATAGGGTCGCATATTGGGCGTGACAAGTTGGTATCAGAGCCTCGACCGACCCTAGGAGCCCCCTTGTTTGATCGTGTAGTTTGGCCGTTGTCGAGTCTAGAAGAAAACTATTTTCGGAGTCTAGTTATATCGGAGAGTAGGAATTCTTTTTACTCCTCTGCCCCTTCGTCGCTCTGGTAAGGAATCTTGACGTAGGTGTTTTTAACTACTCCTCTTCCCTTCAAATTTTTCTTTAGGTTCACGCAGTTGGTTTTCCGGTAGTTGTTCCTCAGCTCTTTTCGTCCGGTGCATCTCTCGTCAAGTCGACTCAAACCTCTTCGTCTTTCACGAGATCAATCCTCAGTTCTTCCTCCACGATGTTGTTTTCCCTGTCCGAAGTTGTCCTTGTTTTCCCACCCGCCCACCCTTTTTCTCCTCGAAGCCGGAGTCCGTAATCGAGTATCCATCCTACTCGTGCGAAGTCTTTGCTTTCTTTCCTCAATGATTTTAACCGGTGTTTTCTCTTCAAGATATTCGTTGGTTCACCCTTCCAGCTGCCTTTGTTTTTCCCGCCCTCCCACCCCTTTTTCTTCCCGGAGCTTGAGTCTGTTTCGACCATCAATTCCATTCGTACGGAGCCTCTTTAGTCTTCCCTCAATTATTTCAACCGGTGAATTCTTGTCTCGTTCATCATTCTTCATCTCTTTTTCTTTTCCGGTGGATTCAATTCTAGTTTTTCGTTGTCGATCGTATTCTTTCCCTTGGATCAAGTGTTTTCCCTGCTCATTCGGCTCTCGCCAGTTTATCCTTCCGGAGTGTCCAAGACATCTCAGGAGATTTGTCTGTGTTTGAATTAATTCGAGGTTGTCACCTCATTCAAATATTTCAATTGTTCCGGTGCATCATCTATCTGTTCAACATCCTTTTTCAACGGTGTTTTCTTTGAGTGGGCCCTAACCCACAGGTCTTTTCCCAGGATCTTACCTGACTCTTCTGATTCCCCGGAGTTATTCTCAAATCCTTTTCGAAGTTTGACGTAAGTATGGATTTCATCAGTCAGATGCTTTTCCAAGATTGATTTCAAATTCTTCTCATCGTTGGTTCAACCTTTCCTCTTTTAATTCTCCCGGAGTATCCCAACAATTCATGGTGGTTCTCATCATCATTCTCAACATTTGAAGATCGAAGAAGAGTTTTTCCTCTAAATCTTGCCCGTTCTCCCAAAGATTCGTGGTTCTAGCTTCATGTCATCCTCTCGATTTATTTCAGTTTGTCATATGTTCTTTCTTACCCATCCGGAGTATGTCAGGAGTTGTTTTTCCATTTCTTTTCACCGGAGGCCATCATTCCAGTTATCGTTCTCCATTTATCCCGGTGCTTCATTCAAGTGTTCGTCAATCAGCTCATGATCTCTTCGTTCTTTTGCATCCCCTCTAGCTTATTGGTTCTTCTAATTCTTCCCGGTGATTTATTCTCTTTCATCAATCATTTTCTAATTCTTACGGTGGTTCGTTCAAGATTCTTTTCCTTGATTATCATTTTAATCCATTCGTTCTTTCAATCCTACCGGTGGGTCATGAAGACCTTCTCAAGTTTTGCGCTATATCTCTTCTCAATCATTTTTCAAGAAGAATAAGTAGTATGAAAAATCCATTGTTTGTCATCAGTTTAATTTGATGAAGGATAAGCATACAATAAATCTTATTCTTATTTCATCCAAGTGAGTAATCCCTTCCTTCGGAGTTTGTTCTTGTGGAATAAATTCTAGTTCCAAGTGTTTCATCTTTTCTTTTCCGGAGTTCAATTTCCTAGGCCTTTCGTCGGAACCTCCATCTAAATCATCGCAAGGCTCACTTTATTCTTTCATCCTTCATTTTATCTCGTCATCCTTTTGTTACCGGAGTTCTTCATGGTGGTTCTTCATGATTTAATTCATTCTTCAAGAGTTCATCAAGTATCATTCCATCTTCTTAAGTTCGTGTTCTATTCCTTCCTTTTTCAAACGGAGCGCTACCTAAATCGTTTCAGCCTTATTCGTTTCTTTTCTCATTCTAACCACTCCGGTTAGAACGAGTCGTTTCATAGTCTATCTGATTCCGTGAGCTTTCGATTCTCGTAATTCTCGTCGTTCCCCTCTTCTTCTCGAGTGCTCTTGATTCTTTGTTTCTTCTCTTGAGTTCTTGTTTCACCTCTTCCTCTTTCTCTTCCGTCTCGGTCCTAAGATCTTGGGGCGAGATCTCTTGTTAGTGGAGGAGTGTTGTAATGCCCCGGATTCGATGCGCCAGATGTCCGCCAGTTATTCGCCGCCGTTGCCATGTCATTTGCTTGCGTGTTGCATTTCTTATCATGTCATCATGTGCATTTCATTTTGCATACGTGTTTATCTCTTGCATCCGAGCATTTTCCCCGTTGTCCATTTTGCAATCCGGCGCTCCTATGTCCCCCGGCGTCCCCTTTTGTCTCCTGTTGTGAGTGGGTGTTAAACTCTCTCGGAATGCCTGAGGTTTGTCAAGCGGCCTTGGTATAGCACCGGTAGACCGCCTGTCAAGTTTCGTGCCATTTGGAGGTCGTTTGATACTCCAACGGTTAACCGGGTAACCGCAAAGCCCCTTTCTCTTTGCAGCCCAACACCCCCTCCAAAGTGGCCCAAAACCCATCCAACTCCCCTCTATGCTCTCGGTCGTTCGATCATGATCGCGTGGCCGAAAACCGTGCTCCATTTGGACTCTCCTAGCTCCCTCTACCTATATAAACACCTCCTCCCCCGAAATTCCGGATCAAATAGACCCCTAACCCTAGCCCCGCTCCCTCTCCGCCACCAGACACGTCCGGATCGGACCGGACATGTCCGCGCCGCTGCCCTCGGCCACTCCCAGGCCGCCACGTGGCACGCCGCCACCCGCCGCCGCCGCGGCCCGCCCGAGCAGTCGCGGGCCCACGCAGGCCCGGCCGGCCGCCGCCCGCGCCGCTCGCCCGCGCCCTCCGCCTTCCGCGCCGGTCGCCGCCGCCGATTGCCGCCCGCCCGCGGGAAGCCTACCCGCGCGCCCAGGGCTCCGCCGGCCGCCGCCGCCCGGTCCCTCGCCGCCCGACTCCGCCGCCGCCGCACCTCTGCGCCGCGCCCGACCCCGTCGCCGGCCCCGCCTCGCCGAGCGCCTCCGCGCCCTCCGCGCGCCCTCGCCGGCCGCCGGAGCGCCCCCACGTCGTCGGCCACCGGCCGGCGACCGCGCCGCCCGGCCCGCGGCCTCCTTCGCCGAAGCTGCGCCGGCCCCGCCGCCTCTCCCTCCGGCCAGATCCCCCCCCCCCCGAGCTCCTCGACCCCTCCGGCGCCCGTTCCCCCAACTCCGGCGAGGATCTAGTGAACCTCGGTTCGCGTGCCCGCAGTTGACTTCCCCCCCCCCCCCCGAAATCCACTAAGTCCCCGGTTTATTTCAACATTATCATGTCATGTTCATTGCATCGTATCTCTGCATCGTAGCTCCGTTTCGTGCGTGTAAGATGTCAAATTGTTCGCGTCGACGAGTACTTCATTTCATTCCATTGCATCATTTTCATTTGAGCTCATCTTGATGCCCGAAATGTTGTTGGAAGAGTGCTATGTGATGTTAATCTGCTGAAACTGTTATAACTTGCTCATTTGTCATTTTTGCCATGATTGATGTGTGCATCCTATGAGGTTGATGTCTACATGTGTTTTGATCTATGCCATGTCTTCTTTACAGAGGTGCTTACCATGTATTTTTGTGATCAATGTGGTGACTAGCACAAGCATGCAAACTAGGCATCGTGATGTTGCTGATTTCAGTCCCTGTTTTGCTGTTATTTTTATGCCATGTAAACTTGATGCTACAGAGAGATCCATGCATATTTTGAGATACTTCAGTAAGGATGTTTTGTACATATTGTTATTGTCTATCCATTCATGCCCTTTTTTGCAATATGAGTAAGAATGTCATTTGTGCTCTCTTTTGCTTCAAAATGTTCCTGGCATTGTACATGTTATCAATTTTGAGTGTGTTGTAGTTGATCTTGCTATATCATGAATTGTTCTTGCCTTGTTTAAACTCTGGCTATACTTATTTGTCATGCGATGATTGTGTTGAGTGAATGAGCTGTTAATTAGAGTACATGTTGTTACTGTTTGTCAGCTGAATCTGTATTTGTGATGCTATATAAACATGTTGCTACAATCATTCTATGCATATCTGGAGTGTTCACTACAGTGTTTGTTTATGTTATTCTCTACTATCTGCCCTGTTCATTTATAGCCTGCTGTGCTATGTTCATTGCTCCAAATTGCTAAATAATGTTGCTGTCAGCCTTTTAACATTAAGTTCAGTTGTTCCAAGCTTTTCTAGTGATCCATGCACCCTATGAACTTGCTATTGCCATGCTTAGCTTCATAACCATATCTTCTTACTGTTGGTTGCCTTGCCATGCCATGTATTGCGCTGTAGTGAGTGGTTCAAGCTCACCCACATGCCTACTTATTGTTGTTCCTGCCATGTATGAATCTGTCATATAACTTGCCATGTTTACGTGGGTGCCATCATATCTTCTGATCCTTTTTGGCTCTTGGTCAGTAAGGGACTATTGTTCTATGGGTTTAGTAGATTCATGCCGTGCCTTTGTTTGCCATGCTAAGTTCCTGCAACATGCTGTTTGATAGCTCTAAACATTGCAACCTGATATTATTTCCTGATATGTCTGAAACTGTTATTATTTGCAATCTTTCCATGTGTGTTTGAGCATGTTCTAGTGATTTCTTGAGATAGCTCAGTGTTCATGTTCTATTATGCTTTACCTGTACATCATGCCCATGCCTTTTGTTCTTATGTTGAGATGCTGTAGCATGTTGTTTTGATGCTTGCAATATGCATAGTTGCTGTTTTGGACAGATTGTTGTTATGACTTGTATAGAGTATGTGTTGCACCGTTGCTCCGTTTTGAGTGTGCTCTATATGAACTTGCTTGATTTTGCATGTAGTTTCATATTATCATATTGCATCCTTGTTTTGAGGTGTTTGCTTGATGTTTGTATGCATTTTGCATCAATGCCATGTTTAACTTGTTTTGCTCATATCTTCTAGGCCGTAGCTCCGAATCTAATGAACTTTATATGTAACTTGACTAGAATTTCGTGTAGATCATCTTGGTGCATCTTAACTTGCTGTTTAACAACTTGAACATAATGTTTGTTCAGATCTGGACCAATTTCGAAATTTGCATATGAGGACTTACCGGAATTGTTATATGTTGTTTTCGGCCTCATTTAACTTTGTTTTGATGTGTTGCTCTTGTTTGCATAATCTCTTGCCATGAGTAGCTTCATGTAGCTTTGTCATGCATCATGCTTGTTGTGCATCATGTCTTGCCTATGTGTGGTGTGTTTACTATGTTGTGTGCTTCTTCACGATAGTTCCCGTTTCGTTGCGATCGTGAGGATTCGTTCGTCTACGTGTGGTTCGTCTTTGTGGCTTCATCTTCTTCATGGACTCATTCTTCTTCCTTGCGGGATTTCAGGCAAGATGACCGCTACCCTGGATCTCACTACTATCATTGCTATGCTAGTTGCTTCGTTCTATCGCTATGCTGCGTTGCCTGTCTTTTGCTCATCAAGCCTCCCAAATTGCCATGAACCTCTAACCTTGGACACCTTTCCTATGCAAACCATTGTTTGGCTATGTTACCGCTTTGCTCAGCCCCTCTTATAGCGTTGTTAGTTGCAGGTGAAGTTGAAGATTGCTCCATGGTGGACAGGTTTTTGTTGGGATATCACAATATCTCTTATATTATTAATGCATCCATATACTTGGTAAAGGGTGGAAGACTCGGCCTTATGCCTGGTGTTTTGTTCCACTCTTGCCGCCCTAGTTTCCGTCATACCGGTGTTATGTTCCTGGATTTTGCGTTCCTTACGCGGTCGGGTGATTTATGGGACCCCCTTGACAGTTCGCTTTGAATAAAACTCCTCCAGCAAGGCCCAACCTTGGTTTTACCATTTGCCTCACCTAGCCCTTTTTTCCCTTGGGTTTCCGAAGCTCGAGGGTCATCTTTATTTACCCCCCCACCCCGGGCCAGTGCTCATCGTGAGTGTTGGTCCAACCTGTCAACCGCCGGTGGCCACCAGGGGCAACTCTGGGTTGGCCTACCGGAAGTTTGGACAATCCGGTGTGCCCTGAGAACGAGATATGTGCAGCTCCTATCGGGATTTGTCGGCACATCCGGGCGGCTTTGCTGGTCTTGTTTTACCATTGTCGAAATGTCTTGTAAACCGGGATTCCGAGTCTGATCGGGTCTTCCTGGGAGAAGGTTTATTCCTTCGTTGATCGCGAGAGCTTATCATGGGCTAAGTTGGGACAGCCCTGCAGGGTATAATCTTTCGAAAGCCGTGCCTGCGGTTATTGGCAGATGGGAATTTGTTAATGTCCGGTTGTAGATAACTTGACACCAGATCCGAATTAAAACGCATCAACCGCGTGTGTAGTCGTGATGGTCTCTTCTCGGCGGAGTCCGGGAAGTGAACACGGTTTCTGGGTTATGTTTGACGTAAGTAGGTGTTCAGGATCACCTCTTGATCATTGCTAGTTGACGACCGTTCTGTTTGCTCTCTTCTCGCTCTTATTTGCGTATGTTAGCCACCATATATGCTTAGTCGCTGCTGCAGCCTCACCACTTTACCCCTTCCTTTCCCATTAAAGCTGTGCTAGTCTTGATACCCATGGTAATGGGATTGCTGAGTCCTTCGTGGCTCATAGATTACTACTGAAACAGTTGCAGGTACAGGTTTATCCGATGATCATGACGCGAGAGCGATGCTTGCTTGCGTTGAGTTCTTCTTCTGCTTCTTTTTCGATCAGGGGATAGGTTCCAGGTCGGCAGCCTAGGCTAGCAGGGTGGATATTGTTTGAGTTTCTGTTTATGATTCATCCGTAGTTGGATGGTGCTCTGATGTATTGTGATGTTGTATTCGTGTGGCATTGTATGCCTCTTGTATGCATCCCCATCTATTATGTAATGTTGATGTAATGATATCCACCTTACAAAAGCGTTCCAATATGCGGGTCTATCCTTGGTGGGCCCTTCGAGTTCCTTTTGGATAGGGTTGCATATTGGGCGTGACAAAGCAGAACAGGCTCGGCAAGATGCAGTCGATCTCCTAGAAGAAGAAAGAGAGATGGCCTTAATTTGGTCGACCATTTATCAACAAGACCTGCGTCGATTCCATGCCAGAAACGTAAGGGGTCAGGCATTTCAGGAGGGAGACTTGGTTCTTCGAGTGGACCAGCAGAAACCACACAAGCTCGCTCCTGCTTGGGAAGGCCCCTTCGTCGTCACCAAAGTGCTCCACAACGGAGCATATCGTCTTTTCAACGTCGAGCACAATAAAGATGAGCCACGCGCTTGGAATGCGGAACTGCTCCGCCCCTTTTACTCTTAAGCATTCAGACCGTTGAGATGTAATAAGAAATACCTTTTAGTTTGATTATCAAAGACATGATTTTACAGTCTTCTGAATGATTGTTGTTCATTTTTTATATGTTCTAAAATCCCCCAGTGGGTGCCTTAGCGGCGAATCCGTTTCGCCTAAGTTGAAAAGAAAAATCCTACCGAGTGGTGAGCCAGCCTCTCACTTGGGGGCTTAGCTGCGAATCCGTTTCGCCTAAGTTTGAAAAATCCTACCGAGTGGTGAGCCAGCCTCTCACTCGGAGGCTTAGCTGCAGTCCAGTACTCGCCTAAGTGTTAAAAAATCCTACCGAGTGGTGAGCCAGCCTCTCACTCGGAGGCTTAGTTGCAGTCCAATACTCGCCTAAGTGTAAAAAAAATCCTACCGAGTGGTGAGCCAGCCTCTCACTCGGGGGCTTAGTTGTAGTCCAGTACTCTCTAAGTTTGAAAAATCCTACCGAACGGTACGGGTCGACCACGACCCCCCCCGGGGGGGGGGGGGGGGGGCTGCACCGTCAAGAAGAAGGACGAGATTGTGTGGGCAATCCTCTCACTCGGGGGCTTAGCTGCAGTCTAGTACTCGCCTAAGTTTGAAAAATCCTACCCAGTGGCGAGCAATCCTCTCACTCTGGGGCTTAGTTGCAGTCCAGTACTCGCCTAAGTTTAAAAAAATCCTACCGAGTGACGAGCAATCCTCTCACCGGGGGCTTAGCTGCAATCCAGCACTCACCTAAGTTTAAAAAATCCTACCGAGTGGCGAGAAATCCTCTCACTCGGGGGCTTAGCTGCAGTCCAGTACTCGCCTAAGTTTAAAAAATCCTACCGAGTGGCGAGCAATCCTCTCACTCGGGGGCTTAGCTACAGTCCAGTACTCGCCTAAGTTTGAAAAATCCTACGGAGTGACGAGCGATCCTCTCACTCGGGGGGTTAGCTGCAGTCCAGTATTCGCCTAAGTTTAAAAAATCCTGCTGAGTGAAGAGCAATCCTCTCACTTGGGGGCTTAGCTGCAGTCCAGTACTCGCCTAAGGGTAAAAATCCTACCGAGTGAAGAGCAATCCTCTCACTCGGGGGCTTAGCTGCAGTCCAGTACTCGCCTAAGTGTAAAAAATCCTATGGAGTGGCGAGCAATCCTCTCACTCGGGGAGTTAGCTGCAGTCCAGTACTCGCCTAAGTTTGAAAAACCCAACCGAATGGTATGGGTCGACCACGACCCCTCCCCCCAGGGCTGCACCGTCAAGAAGAAGAACGAGATTGTGTGCACTGCCAAAGGCCTATCCAATAGCTGACGCCAAGGCGAGCTGCTTTCAGGAACGTCAAGACCATTGCTGAATGCCTCACTGATGAGCTGATCAATGCTGCCAAAGGCTCATCCAACAGCCAGTGCCAAGGCGAAATGCTTTCAGGAACGTCAAGGCCATTGCTGTGTGCCTCGCTGATGAGCTGATCAATGTTGCTCAAGGCTCGTCCAACAGGTCGAATGCGGCCTCTTCCTCAGAAGCTGCATCGAGAGTACAAAAACCAATCCGAGTGAAGAACGAGTTCCGCTCAAAGACAAACACAACATATTCAAAGATAAGCCAAGTTTAGATAAATCCAAAGGTTTCTAACCACGGATTAAAGTACTCAGGCGTCAAGACCGAAGGAGTTTCAACGATTACAAAATCACTCGGCATTCTGAGGCAATGAGGGTGAAGCATAATGTTTTTTCGATCACTCGACGGGAGAAGGGCTGGCTGGATTGCAGAAGCTGTCAAGGTCAATGCTATCCGCAATACGAGTGGCAGCCTCAAGGAAGGTGTCCATGAAGTACTGGACGGAGCCTCTTAGTATTCACAACCTTGAGGGCCGCCAACTTGTCTTCTCGGGCATCCTTGCAGTGCACTCGAACCAACGACAGGGCGATGTCAGTGCCACAGTGAGCGGATGACTTCTTCCACTCCTACACTCGACCATGAATCTGATTGAGTCGAGTCATCAGTGACTCGAGGTCTTGGGAAAGTTCCGCCTGAGGCCAGAGTTCGGCGTCCACCCGGGTCATCACTGCCTTCAGTCGAGCCTGATAGGCAACGGCACCGTCCAAGCGTGATTCCAACCGCAGCAAGTTCATCGCAATGTCATCTTTCACAGGACAATTGATGGGCTCGAGTCCTGTCTCGACCCGCCCGGTTACAGCTTCAAAATCCTGACAAAGTTCTGCTCCATCATGAAAAATAGTGAGTCGACAATATTACAACATACTTCAATCAACGACAATTAACCAGTCAAGCGGCTGTACCTTCAAGTTGCGGAACTAGTTTCATGGCAAGTTGTCCCAGATAGGACTCTAGCTTGCCTATCTTGGCTCTGAAGCCTCCAACTTCATTGGTCAGGTTCTCCTTGTCCTTCTTCAGTTGCTCGACTTCCCGATTGGCTTCCGAGATGGCGGTCTTCAGCTTCGCGTTCTCCTCTTCCAACTTGCCGACTGAAGCCAGCTTCTTGTCTGCAAGTGTTGTCTTCTCACGTGCTTCCTTCTAAGCAGCAGCAAGGTCCTGGTTCTTCTTCTCCAAAGCTTCCTTCATTCTCTCTAAATAAACAACACTCTTCAGACGAGCCTGAAGTTGACGGTTTTCACTATGCACGTCTGCTTGTGTGAAGTCACTCGGTTCAAAGAGACTGAAAGAAAAAACAGTGAAAGACGCGAGCTACTAGGTGGGCAAGAGTCGATTGGTTACCTCCCATGATGGCCGTTTCTTCTTGAGCGGTCTTGAGGTTCTTCTTTGCGAGTCCAAGGTTAAGTTCAAGGTTGATATGCTTCTTCTTTAACTCAGAAAGCTGAGCTCCAAGATCACAAGACTTCTGCAGTCGGTGAGAAAGATATATCAGTCGGCAGAAACAAAAGGCAATGACAGTGAAAGTTACTCTAAGACTACTACCGAATCAAATATTCAACAGTAGTCTCGGGGATTACACCCAGTGGGTGCACTTAGCGTGCCCCCACTGATCTAGATCAACACTCAGCATGGTCTGCCCAGGGTGAGTCAAAAAAAACAAGGTAAAAAAAGAAGATTCTAAGACCTCCGCCGACTGCCAGCAGTCGACCCTGGTCTCGGGGACTACACCCAGTGGGTGCACTCGGTGTGCCCCCACTGGTCCGGACAGATTACTAAGACTCAGCACGAGTCGAGTGAAGTGGAATACTTCGTAAACTCTAAACACAGGCACACCCCAGTGGGTGATCGGATATAAAACAACATTAAAAAGTTCAGTCGGAGTTCGCTGACCTTAATGTTGGTCTGCAGGGCGGTGCTGGCGTTATAAACCACCTGACTGGCCTCGTGCATCACCTTCACCTGCTCCATGAAAAGGTTCACCTGGCGAAGAGCCTCCCTGGCAGCACTTGGCAAAACGTCTAGGGTCTGATATGCAACAAAGAGTGATGGCTCCAAGGCGGCCAAAGCAGCTACTGGGTCAGACGAGTGGAGTTGCACTGGAGCGGCATTAACCGGACCAGTCGACCCCGACGGACGATCAGTCGTCAACGGGCTGGCGAATGTGATGTTGGTCTGAACCGGATCTCCAGAACGCTCGACCACCGCCTCAAGCACCGGCGTCGACTGAGGGACTTGAACTTCAAGCTTTCTCCTGCTTGAGACCCCATCTCTCCTCCTCCTCTCCTATAGAGGCACTTCTTCTTCATCATCATTAGGAAGCACGACGACCTCTCGCGGAACTGCAGAAAGAGAGAGAAACATTGGAAATTCAGCCGACTAACAACCCAATTGACTAAATGAAGGCTGGTCGAACAGACTTACCAGCTCGGGAAGTGGCCGCATCGTTGGTCTCCTCGTCTCCTGGAGCTTTGTTGATATCCATGTCAGTTGCAGCGAGGTTGGGCTTGAAAGAGACATGATCCGTTTGCTCAGAACAAAATCTTCAGTCGGCCTAGATAAATGCAAGCAAGATACTCACCCTGAAGCGACAGGGACGTCCATCTTGATCCTCGGCAAAGTCTTCCGAGCCTTTGGAGGAGCAACCTTGGGCTGCTTGGTGACCTTCTCTGTCGGCTCTGTGTGTGGGTACTTGGGGCCACACTCTTTCCACGCCCGCTCACCAGGTCATGGTGTTGCTTGGATCGGCGTTCAGAGCGCGGCGGTGAGTCGACTTCTTCCTCGTCATCTGACTCCTTGCTCTCCTCCTCCTCGTCTTCATCCGAAGATTCCCATTCACCGCTCTCCTCCGTGCTGGCCTCTCCCTCCCGGTCCTGCTCTAGAGCTTGTTCACCATTGGGCATTGAATACATGTCAGTAAAAACGTACAAAACAAGAAGTCGAGTAGAAGTCAATCGAGCTCAAGTACAGTCGGAATGAGTATGCAAAGACAGTCGGACTAAAGAACATACCTTGTCGGGCTGATTGTCGTTGCTGAAGGGGATGACTCGCCTGGCTCCTCTGGGGTTGTCCTGGTTGCCTATAATGCTCTTCAACCACATGGCCACGGTCTTGGCTGGCACTTCCTCTAGATGAACACGAGCGGTGTCGTGGGACCCAGAGTACAGCCACATGGGATGGTCACGGGCTTGAAGAGGCTGGATGCGTCGACTGAGGAATACTTCCAGCAGGTCCATGCTAGTGACACCCTCATTAATCAATTGGACCACTTTCTCAACCAGCATCTTCGTCTCCACGTTCTCAGCAGCAGTCACTTTCAGTGAGGAAGCAGTCTAGAAACGGTCAAAAGTGAAGTGGGGAAGGCCGGTTGACTGACCTGGAGTTGGGAGGTCCTGGCAGTAGAACCAGGTCGACTGCCAGCCCCTAACCGATTCAGGGAGAGTCATGGAGGGGAAGGAACTCCTCTGCCTCTTTTGGATACCCAGACTCCCACACATCTGGATGACATGGGTCTTCGAGTCACTCGTTTTCGCTTTCTTCACTTACTGGGAACGGATGGTGAAAATATGTTTGAAAATGCCCTAGTGCTATGACACCCCAAAAAGTTTTCACACATCGACACGAACGCAGCAAGGTACGTGATGGTATTGGGAGAAAAATGGTGGAGTTGGGCAGCGAAGAAGTTCAGGAAGCCCCGGAATAAGGGGTGCGAAGGAAGCGAAAAACCCCGGTCGACGTGGGTGGCGAGCAGTACACACTCACCCGGTCAAGGCTGCGGCTCCGTATCCCCCTCAGGCAGCCTTGCTGCGCCCTTGGCGATCAGCCCAGACTCCACCAGCTCATCCAGATCTTCTTGCCGGAGCGAAGACCGGATCCAATTGCCCTGGATCCAGCCTGGCGGCAGCCCCGAGCGCAAGGACGACCCGCGGTTCTGCTTCTTGCCTTTCGCCGCCCCCGTCGCCTTCTTCGCGTGCTCCAGCGCCGCCATCTTGTCCTTCACCATGGCGGCAGAGCGGCAGCGTCGAGAGCAGAGGAGCTAGATGCGGTGAAGAAGCAGAGGAAGAAGAAGGAGAAACAAATGCGCACAGTGCAGGCGCCTTGGCTCCGTCGCCTTATAAAGGGTCGCTTCCGAGTGGCTGACGCGTGGGGCCGGGCAATCCTGTCAAATCCCGCAACAGTCGTGCGCAACGTACGTGGCGAAAAAGGTGGCACGGAAATCAAGGCACTACTGTTTATCCGCCCCGCTTACTTCGGCATGCCCCGTCCCGCGCGCTTCCCCGAAATTTCGTATCCCATGAAATCCGGGATACACTGCTATCAATCGCGCCAAAGATTCTGCACCCCAAGACAGCACTCTGCAGATGACGCTACAAGTTCAATCGGCAACTTTCTGAATGGATCAAGATGACTGTGTCAATGCTGAAGTACCAACTTAAGCCTTCCATCTTGCGTAAAACACTCGCGAGGTGCAAAGCTCGGAATAAGTTCAACTCCAATCTACTTTCCACTCGAACCTTAATCCATCCGGGGGCTACTGATGAGGATACAAACCCATGGTAGGGTCATAGGCCTGACCTATACGTCCTACCAAGGTCACTACCCTAGAAGATAAGAAGTCCAAGAGGCAACGAAGAACCCCCGGTCAAAGATGTCGAGTGCAGTCCACTCGACCAGTCATATCACTCGGGCGTCCCCCTGCCTGTTGTCACACGACCATATGAGGAATCACTTGACCTACTAAAGGCCAGGAGTCACTCAACACTGCAACGGTCGGACATTCACTCTATAGTCTTTAAGATCATTAATAACACTTAAGGCTGACATTATCAGTAACGCCCCTACTTTATGTACATTAAGCACCTTGTAATGGAGGATGGATGGGGTCCTGGCGCACTCTATATAAGCCACCCCCTCCTTTGGGACAAGGGTTCGCACCCCCTGTAACATCACACACATATAATCTAGTCGACCGCCTCCGGGCACCGAGACGTAGGGCTATTACTTCCTTCAAGAAGGGTCTGAACTCGTAAATCATGTGTGTACACCTTCACCATAGCTGAGATCTTGCCTCTCCATACCTACCCCCCTTTCTACTGTCAGTCTTAGAACCACGACACTTCCCGCCCCAGGGGCATCGTTTTGGAGCAAGTGATGGTTGGAGGTGACAAGAGGAGGAGCGGTGTTACATCTACCGCAAGGCCGACGGCGGATCACGGCGGCAATGGCGCTGCGGAGTTTCGGCGATGGGCGCGTGTTGATGGACAGGCGCGGGATGGTGCCGTTGTTTGACGCCATGATGGTGTCGACGGCAGGCCTGGCAAGGTTGGTGCGTCAGAACCTGCTCTGAAGATGGATCAGCGGTTCGAGGTGGCGGCGGCTTATGAGCGCCAGACTCGTGTATGACCGAGTTCCGGCATTGTGGCTTGGTTGGGGCATCCGGCTTTAGATGTTAGGATTTGATGCGATGTCTGTTTGGTATTAGGCTCGGACATTTGGCACCCCTTCATCAAGGGGACAGGGGTAGCGACATGTGTATTGCCAAGATGGTGGCTTCGGGCATACCGATGTATTACTTTGTAAGGTCTTTATGAATAAGTAATAAAATGGCTGCATGCATCGTCCAGATGCAGAGTCCGGGGGTATATTCTCCTTTTCCAAAAAAAAATTATTTATGTGATATAAAATTAATGTTATTAGATTTGTATTCCAAAATACTTATCTGTGATGATTTAGTATCACAATAATTACATACTGACAGAGTACTTATTGGTCAAAGGAATGTCCTAATGAAACCAAATAGACAATATATTTTGCAACAGACAGGATATTCCTTACTTATGGACTAATGGTCTGTACTCAACCCCCAACAAGGGTTGCTATTTTTTTTCCATCAGAGAATCTACCCCGGGTGGAACAAAACTGATGAATTTTACGAGAGGGGGTGTGGACAAGATCACCTCTCCACACAAGAGAGTGTATTATAGTTTCTGCAAGGAAGAGATATAAAGATACAATGCATCATGGCAAAACACAACGACTTACAATCTACCGTTGGGAACAAAACCCGAAAATGCCGAGTAGGGCGTCATAACTTACTATAGATTGCATGAGGTGTTAACTATATTCCCCACAAAAAAATGTGTAGCAGTATATAAATACTACTCCCTCCGTAAAGAAATATAAGAGCGTTTAGATCAGTAAATTAGTGATGTAAACGCTCTTATATTTATTTACAGAGGGAGTAGTGTTTAATTGTGGGCGAGTTTTAACCTGAAGGAGATCATGTGTTGTATCTAAAACTCACTATGGTGGTTTGGAAGGACCCAAGCTTGGCCAATGTTCCTTGCCACGAGTTTCAAGCCAATTTGTTTCAGTCAGGGTTGTAACAATTTTGTCTATATTATTCTACCATTGATTTTGTACTGCATCCGCCGCTGTTCTTAAATCTCATAGAGAGTCTAACTTCCGTTGTTAGAACGATAATGAAACGAAAACATAAGTACCTACGTCATGGTCTAAAATACACGTGACTTTCGCATGATCGCTGGTAATTGCATTATTTTCTGCATGTGAGTGGAAGAATAAAGATAATATTCGCAAGAACAGTGCAATGAAATAAGCAGCCTTATTTGAGCATATACGATCAATTTCAGTTGATGTAAAAGTTAGTGGCAAACAGTCCTTATCCATGCTGCCAAATAACCTTGTTTTGTCTTTATCATGGATGCTGAGCGAAAAGACAACACTTATATACCGAAGTCAACTAATCTACTTAAGGATCTCAGACCTGAAATTCTGGTGACGTTTCAGATAAATTTCCGTGTAGTTTTGAAGAATCTTTAGCCTTGCATTGGCCAACTACAACCAGAATAATTTACCAACTAACTTAATTCCAGACTATGTGGATAGATAAGTAATACAATCAGGTTGCTACTTCATGAAGGATTGAGAGGAAACAGTACGTTGATACAAGGGTATCTAGTGTTACTATCCATTATGTTGATGTATATTTGAAAGTTTGTGATGCTAAGATGTATATTATGTTGATATTATATTTTTCTTTCACAACTCTAGTAATAGTTTACGGAAATGTTAACGCCCACACGTGTGGGCGTTAGCCAACTCGCCCACACGCTTCCATCATCATCCAGCGCCTTTTGCACGAATCTTGGTATAAAAAGGCTGATTTTGTGTGCCACGTAGGACAAGGCGTGTGTGTGGTGTGTGACATAGTTCGCCCACACATCCAATTTGCCACACGGAGGGATCGGTGTGTGGGCGTTTAGCAGTTCAACCACACACCAGTTTTCAGTCACGCATAAGGGCTGATGTGTGGGCGTTTGCCATCTCGCCCACACGTCCGTCTCCTCTCCCACACCCAAGCTGCCAGTTGTCATGCGTTTTCCAGTGTACATGGCAACTGCCCTAGTGTGATTGCAAGCAGATGGCAACTCTCTTTTTTTTTACCCAAACATGTCAGTTGCCATATGTTTTGCATGGTACATGGCAAACTGCCCTAGCGTGCACGTAAGCAGATGGCAACTCTTTCTTTTTACATGGCAACTGCCCTAACGTGCTTGTGAGCACATGGCAACTCTCTCTTTTACCCGAACATGTTTTTTTGCCATGCCATTTTTTCAGTGCTAGACGGCAACTGCCTAGTGTTAGTAGGTGGCAACTCCTAAAGTTTTGAAATCATGGCAACTGCAGTAGACCGGACCACACATGGCAACAGATGTAGTTGTCCAAAAAATGGCAATCTGGAAGTTTGACTTGAGATGGCAACTGCAGTTGAGCAGACATGGTAATTGTAGTTGTCCGACATGGCAACCGTAGTTCAGCGATATGGCAACTGCACTTAAACGAACATAGACGAGGGTCCGGCCCATGGCAACTGTGTGCACGCTGTAAAGTGTCACGTGGGGCATGCTGGACCACGAGGTACGAGGCCTGACGTACCGGATGTGTGGGCGTTATCTATTTTCGCCCACACGCACGCGTGTAAGAGGGGCCGGGAGGGGAAAAAAGAGGCGTGTGGGCGCTAATTGTTTTGCCCACACACAAGCGTGTGGGCTGGTCCTCTTAGGCACCACACAGAATGTGTGGGCAGATTTCTTAACGCCCGCACGTGTGGCAGTTATCGGGACCCATAGTTTAAGGGTCCTGATAACGCCCACACGTGTGGCATACTAGACATCTGTTCACACACCATGGGTGGCACGAGCAGAAGGCAGTCCATGCGGGCTGTGTGTGGGCGAACATTTGAACCCACACGTGTGGGCGCAGCTACTTCGTACCACACGTCCAACAAAGTACTACTCATCCCCATCTCGTGCGTGTGGCACGAAGCAAATATGCCCACACGTCCTCGCGCAGTTATGTTAGGTACCCGCGGGATGACGATTTAGTTGCCATCCAGGATGACAGATGTAGTTATCCGGGATGACAAATATAGTTGTAAAAGCATGGCAACTCTCTCTGTTTTGGTTAATTATAATTGTCATGTCTAACTTATGATTGTTGTCGCGTGTAATCAAACAATGGTTGCCGTGTGTAATTAACTACTTATCACATATGGTCAAACAATAATTGTCATGTCTGTTTACCTAGTTGTCGCGCGTGGTCCAACCATAGTTGCCATGTATGGTTAATCATAGTTGCCATGTGTGTTTATCTGGTTGCCACGTACGCGCAACTGCAGTTGCCGTCTAGCAACGAATCATAGTTGTCATGTGTGTTTATCTAGTTGCCATGTACCCACAACTGCAGTTGTCATCCAACAATGTACGAATGCCGTGTGGACGAAAAGCAGTTCGCCCATACGTATGTGGACTAGATGGTGGCTGTGTGGGCAGAAACTAGTTCGCCCGCACAGCGCAGCTGGCAAACCGCGTGCTACGGGCGTGTGAGCGAACTCTTCAATGCCCACACACACGATGATGCCCACGTGGCACTTAGATTCTAACAGATTTCTTTATGATTCATACAAAATAAAATCAACGTGGATAAAGGCGTGTCGGCGATGTGCAAACATGTCACACATGTGGGCATTATTATTTGGGTAGTTTAATAGTAACCATCACTAACTCATGTATCAAAAATACAGTCACTAGTATAGTACATGGCTCCCAAATTTGATATGCATGGAGGATCACATGCAAAGGTGAAGTTGTTGTATAAGAAAAAGTCATAGTACGCTAAGTAAAGTCGGTATTTAACCTTTAGCTCAACGATTAGTTAATTAAGCTGAAAAACACATCCACTAGACTAAGCTAGCTTACATTTCAAGCAGACATTTAGAGATGCCCCTTAGCTAGGACGACAAGGACGACACTTCGCTTAATTATTTGTGAGGTTCTCCTTTACTCGTGCATCATGCAACTGATCTAAGATTCTGGCTACAGTAAGTTAGTCGGGAAGTAAACAAAATCTAAGAAATTGGGCTATTTATGGGAAAGCTGTCTTTGTCCTTGCCATCTCAGGTTGGACATGGAGACGGCGGCATGAGGGCGTGTATCTCTTTCCGAGTGCGTTGATGTGAAAGAAGTATGATTTAATCATAGGTGTTAATTTCATATCTTGTAATGGTATTGTTGGTATATGTTTTTATTTGTTTGTTGTTCACTTTGGCATCGTCGCTTTGCATCAACTTTAAAAAAGATGTTTGTATACATCACATTGATGCAGAGGCCGAGGATTTTAATCACCTTTTCAGGATGTGGCTGAAACAGAAGACATGTGCCTCTATCTTGGCCATCTATTTTTATTTTGAGATTCATGCGTAGAAATTACTTTTTTCCTGTAAGTGAAACAATATATAAGCTTCAATTTTTTGTGGTTCAACTAAACAATAAAACTACAACATGCAAAAAGATGTTTGACATTTTTTTTGTGCAAAATAATGATTTATATATTTAAAAAATATTCTCATGTTATATATTTATACCCTAGAAAATTTGAATATTTGAACACATTACTGTCTAAATACTTTTGTTGACCTGCAAAGTTTCAAGGTTATCTGTGTTTTTCTTAGAGAAAAAAGAGAGATTTTTCCACTAGAGTAAGGATAGTCAACTACTAGCACAGATCTTGATGCAAAGCTGGACTACCAATATAAAGGGGCGCGTGCCCGGGGTGTAGAAAAACCAGCCTCCCCTTTTAGTTATCTCTCTTCAACTTGCATGAGGGCATTACCGAAAAAGGCTTTCGCCCCGTTTTATATATAAAGTAACGATCATCCACAACCCAGTACAAACGCACGCGCCACCACAACACACGCACATACTAAAGGCAGAATACATAGGTGCTAAGTGCAACGCCGCCCCTAGCACTACAAGAGCAACCGAGGTACTCAACTGTGAACATGCCACCATGAAGAGATGAAGCCGCATACGATGAACCGTGGCCTCCAAGGCGGTGCCTTCAGGAAGGTTACCACACCGGAGCGCCGCCACCGCCCGACCCAAGAATCAGAGTTTCCCCTAGAGCAACACGACGGGCAATGAGAGCCGCAATGACGCCTTCAGGAAGACGAGCTTCGTCGCCGCCGGCCCATCCGAAGATCGAACAGGTTTTCACTCCGGCCAGCATTCATCGCCACTGAACGCCACACCCCGGCGATCCCGCCGCCCACACGGCCATGGCCACTGGACAGCACCAAGCCACGGGCTCAGCCCATGAGCACCGCACTACCACCACCAGGGTCGCCGCCTCAGCATACAAGACCTTGACACCACCTCGCCCGAGACCCGCTGCTTACCCAACCAAAGAGACGAGTGGAAAGGCCCCGCCTTTCGCACCCCTGGGCAGCCCCCGGCACCGAGACCCAATAGGCCGGCCAAACTGGCCTCCATCGACCTATCCTGTTGCACCCGGCGTGAGACGAGCTCGGTCCTGCTATCGAGCGTGAGACGAGCTCGGTCCCATTGCCGAGCACGAGACGAGTTTGGTCCTGCTACACCGAGCGCGAGACGAGTGATGGACCACAGTTGGGAGAGGGCCAACCCTTCGACGAAAGTAGTGCACGGACAACGAGGAGAGGGGTAGAAGGCCGACACAAGCCGCCTACGCGCCAGCCGACGCCGGAACATGCCAGCCGCTGCCGCAGCCGACCTGCCAAGCACACCACCGTGAACCGCTGTTGGGGAACGTAGTAATTTCAAAAAAAAATCCTACGCACACGCAAGATCATGGTGTTGCATAGCAACGAGAGGGGAGAGTGTGTCCACGTACCCTCATAGACCGAAAGCGGAAGCGTTAGCACAACGCGGTTGATGTAGTCATACATCTTCACGATCCGACCGATCAAGTACCGAACGCACGGTACCTCCGAGTTCAGCACACGTTCAACTCGATGATGTCCCTTGAACTCCGATCCAGCCAAACTTTGAGGGAGAGTTCCGTCAGCACGACGGCGTGGTGACGATGACGATGTTCTACCGACGCAGGGCTTCGCCTAAGCACCGCTACGATATTATCGAGGTGGATTATGATGGAGGGGGGCACCGCACACGGCTAAGAGATCCAAGGGATCAATTGTTGTGTCTATGGGGTGCCCCCTGGCCACGTATATAAAGGATGGAGGGAGGAGGAGGCCGGCCCTCATAGGGCGCGCCCAAGTGTGGAGTCCTACTAGGACTCCCTAGTCCTAGTAGGATTCCACCTCCCACATGGAATAGGAAAAAGGGAAGGGAAAAGGAGAAGGAAGGAAGGGGGCGCCCCCCTCCCTAGTCCAATTCGGACCAGTCCATGGGGAGGGGTGCGGCCACCCTTTGAGGCCTTTCTCTCATTTCCTGTATGGCCCATTAAGACCCAATACGAATTCCCGTAACTCTCCACTACTCTGAAAAATACCTGAATCACTCGGAACCTTTCCGATGTCCGAATATAGTTGTCCAATACATCGATCTTTACGTCTCGACCATTTCGAGACTCCTCGTCATGTCCCGATCTCATCCGGTACTCCGAACTACCTTCGGTACATCAAAACACATAACTCATAATATAAATCGTCATCGAACTTTAAGCGTGCGGACCCTACAGATTCGAGAACTATGTAGACATGACCGAGACACGTCTCCAGTCATTAACCAATAGCGGAACTTGGATGCTCATATTAGCTCCCACATATTCTACGAAGATCTTTATCGGTCAAACCGCATAACAACATACGTTGTTCCCTTTGTCATCGGTATGTTACTTGCCCGAGATTTGATCGTCGGTATCTCAATACCTAGTTCAATCTCGTTACCGGCAAGTCTCTTTACTCATTCCGTAATACATCATCCTGCAACTAACTCATTAGTTACAATGCTTGCAAGGCTTATAGTGATGTGCATTACCGAGAGGGCCCAGAGATACCTCTCCGAAAATCGGAGTGACAAATCCTAATCTCGAAATACGCCAACCCAACAAGTACCTTCGGAGACACCTGTAGAGCACCTTTATAATCACCCAGTTACGTTGTGACGTTTGATAGCACACAAAGTGTTCCTCTGGTAAACGGGAGTTGCATAATCTCATAGTTATATGAACATGTATATGTCATGAAGAAAGCAATAGCAACATACTAAACGATCAAGTGCTAAGCTAACAGAATGGGTCAAGTCAATCACATCATTCTCCTAATGATGTGATCCCGTTAATCAAATGACAACTCTTTGTCTATGGCTAGGAAACATAACCATCTTTGATCAATGAGCTAGTCAAGTAGAGTCATACTAGTGACACTTTGTTTGTCTATGTATTCACACATGTATCAAGTTTCCGGTTAATACAATTCTAGCATGAATAATAAACATTTATCATGAAATAAGGAAATAAATAATAACTTTATTATTGCCTCTAGGGCATATTTCCTTCAGCCGCCACCACGCCGTCACGGCTCACCCTACCTGCAACCTAGTGTTGGGGATCGTTGCAGAAATTAAAAAAATTCTACGCATCACCAAGATCAATCTATGGAGAGACTAGCAATGAGAGAGAGGGGAGTGCATCTTCATACCCTTGAAGATCGCGACACGGAAGCGTTACATGAACGCAGATGAAGGAGTCTTACTCGCGGCGATTCAGATCGCGGTTGATTCCGATCTAAGCGTCGAACAACGGCGCCTCCGTGTTCAACACACATGCAACACGGTGACGCCTCCTCCTTCTTGATCCAGCAAGGGGAAGGAGAAGTTGGGGAAGAAGTCCGGCAGCATGACGGCGTGGTGGTGGAGCTTGCAGTTCTCCGGCAGGGCTTCGCCAAGCTCAACAGAGGAGGAGGGGGTGTTAGAGAGGGGGAGGGCTGCGCCTTGGATGAGGTGTTGCTACCCTCCCTCCTCCCCTCTATTTATAGCGCGAAGCGGGAAGGGGGGCGGCCCCTCTAGATGAGATTTACAGGGGGGCGATGGCCAAGGGGAGGGGGCTTGCCCCCCAAGCCAAGGGGGGCGCCCCCTTTAGGGTTTCCCCCAAACCCTAGGCGCATGGGCCCTATGGAGGATGGCGCCCAGCCCACTTAGGGGCTGGTTCCCTTCCACATATAGCCCATAGGGCCCTCCGGGGCAGGTGGACCCTCTCGATGGACCCCCCGAAACCCCTTCGGTGGTCCCGGTACAATACCGGCAAACCCCCGAATACTTCTGGTGACCGTATGATGACTTCCCATATATAAATCTTCACCTTTGGACCATTTCGGAACTCCTCGTGACGTCTGGGATCTCATCCGGTACTCCGAACAACATTCAGTAACCACATACTATTTCCCATAACAACTCTAGCGTCACCGAACCTTAAGTGTGTAGACCCTATGGGTTCGGGAATCATGCAGACATGACCGAGACAGCTCTCCGGCCAATAACCAACAACGGGATCTGGATACCCATGTTCGCTCCCACATGTTCCACGATGATCTCATTGGATGAGCCACGATGTCGAGGATTCAAGCAATCCCGTATACAATTCCCTTTGTCAGTCGGTACGTTATTTGCCCGAGATTCGATCGTCAGTATCCCAATACCTCGTTCAATCTCGTTGCCGGCAAGTCACTTTACTTGTTCCGTAATGCATGATCCCATGACTAACTACTTAGTCACACTGAGCTCATTATGATGATGCATTACCGAGTGGGCGCAGAGATACCTCTCCGTCATACGGCGTGACAAATCCCAGTCTCGATTCGTGCCAACCCAACAGACACTTTCGGAGATACCTGTAATGCACCTTTATAGCCACCCGGTTACATTGTGATGTTTGGTACACCCAAAGCATTCCTACGGTATCCGGGAGTTACACAATCTCATGGTCTAAGGAAATGATACTTGACATTAGAAAAGTTTTAGCAAACGAACTACACGATCTTGTGCTATGCTTAGGATTGGGTCTTGTCCATCACATCATTCTCCTACTGATGTGATCCCGTTATCAATGACATCGAATGTCCATAGTCACGAAACCATGACCATATATTGATAAACGAGCTAGTCAACTAGAGGCTCACTAGGGACATGTTGTGGTCTATGTATTCACACATGTATTATGGTTTCCGATCAATACAATTATAGCATGAATAATAGACAATATCATGAACAAGGAAATATAATAATAACCATTTTATTATTGCCTCTAGGGCATATTTCCAACAGTCTCCCACTTGCACTAGAGTCAATAATCTAGTTACATTATGATGAATCAAACACCCATAGAGTTCTGGTGTTGATCATGTTTTGCTCCTGGAAGAGGTTTAGTCAAGGATCTGCGACATTCAGATCCGTATGCACTTTACAAATATATATGTCTCCAGCTTGAACATTTTCACGAATGGAGTTGAAGCGACGCTTGATATGCCTGGTCTTCTTGTGAAACCAGGGCTCCTTGGCCAGGGCAATAGATCCAGTGTTGTCACAGAAGAGAGCCATCGGGCCCGATGCATTGGGAGTAACTCCTAGGTCGGCAATGAACTCCTTCATCCAGATTGCTTCATGCGCTGCCTCCGAGGCTGCCATGTACTCCGGTTCACATGTAGATCCCGCCACGACGCTTTGCTTGCAACCGCACCAGCTTACTGCCCCACCATTCAAAATATACACGTATCCGGTTTGTGACTTGTAGTCATCCAGATCTGTGTCGAAGCTAGCATCGATGTAACCCTTTACGACGAGTGAGGGAGTCCTGGATTAGGGGGTATCCGGACAGCCAAACTATATACTTTGGCCGGACTGTTGGACTGTGAAGATACAAGACTCAAGACTCCGTCCCGTGTCCGGATGGGACTCTCCTTTGAGTGGAAGACAAGCTTGGCGATCCGGATATTATATCTCCTTCTTTCTAACCGACTCTGTGTAACCCTAGCCCCCTCCGGTGTCTATATAAACTGGAGGGTTTAGTCCGTAGGACAATCACAATCATAATCATCATAGGCTAGCTCCTAGGGTTTAGCCTCTACGATCTCGTGGTAGATCAACTCTTGTAATACTCACACCATCAAGATCAATCAAGCAGGAAGTAGGCTTTTACCTCCATCGAGAGGGCCCGAACCTGGGTAAAACATCGTGTCCCTTGCCTCCTGTTACCATTAGCCTTAGACGCACAGATCAGGACCCCTACCCGAGATCCGCCGATTTTGACACCGACATTGGTGCTTTCATTGAGAGTTCCTCTGTGTCATCGCTGCAAGGCTCGATGGCTCCTTCAATCATCAACAACAACACGGTCCAGGGTAAGACTTTTCTCCCCGGATAGATCTTCGTGTTCGGCGGCTTCGTACTGCGGGCCAATTCGCTTGGTCATCTAGAGCAGATCGACAGCTATGCCCCTGGCCAGCAGGTCAGGTTCGGAAACTTGAACTACACGGCCGATATCTGTGGAGACTTGATCTTCGATGGATTTGGGCCTACGCCAGGAGCACCGAACAGTCCCAACGGGCACGTCTTAGACCTGCTGTCACACAATATGCGGGATATCGCACCTGCAATAGCTCCGGACCTAAAACCGGGGAAGATCGCGCCTTCCGAGGACGGGTGGATGGACCCCGCCCCGGAGGCCGCACACTCATCGGCGGTAGAGCCGAACACAGACTCCACCCCCAAGGAAGTCTATGTCACCGGACCCCCAGACTTGTGTCCGGCTATAGGTCCCAGACCGCGCGCCCCTGAGCCCGCCGAATCTGGTTGGGCTCCGATAATGGAGTTCGTCGCAGCGGATATCTTCCAGCACTCGCCCTTTGGCAACATGCTGAATTCATTAAGGTCTCTCTCTTTGTCAGGAGACTCTTGGCCGAACTATGTCTGGCATGAGGGGGAAGACGGCGACGAAGAAATTCGTTGCCCACCCACCACCCACTCCATAGCCACTGTCGATGACGTAACAGACATGCTTGACTTCGACTCTGATGACACCGACGGTATGGACATCGGCGCAGGGGACGATTCAGAACCACCGCCCATGGGGTGCTGGACTTCCACCTCATCATATGATATATATATATATACATGGTGGACACGCCTAAGGAGGACGATGGCAACAAAACGGAGGATAAAACCCCCGGACAAAAGCCAAAACAATGACGCAGATGCCGCTGTAAGTCCAGCCACAGTAAAAATAGCGATAACAGTGCTAGAAAGATCGACACCCCAGGCAACAACGACCATATGGACCCAGCGATGGAGCAGGATGAGCCAGGTCACACCGAACACAGCCCGGAGCAGACGCCCGATCACAGCGATCCCGAGGGCCGAACTCATCAACCTGCCCCAGGAGAGGAGCACAGTCTGGACGACGATGCATTCATCATCCCGGAAAAACGTTTGGAACGAGATAACCTCCACAGAAGGCTTATGGCCACTGCGAGAAGTCTAAAGAAGCAGAAGCAAAGGCTTAAGGCCACGCAGGAAACGCTCAACCGCAGATGGAATAAAGTGCTAGACACTGAAGAAAAATACGGCGATGATCGCCACACAAAGAGCTACCCGAAGCACAAGCTACTGCCAGAATTCGACGATGAGGCCATTCCGCCGAAGAACAATACGGCCGGCAGGCCGGACCAACCACTTCATGACTGCAACAGAGCAGCTACTGATGCCACACACGATTTACGTGAGCTCCTGGACAAAAAGGCCGGCGAGACGAGGTCCATCTATGGATCTAGAGGACATGCTCCGGCACAGGATTATGGTCACCAAAACGATCAGACTGATCGAATACCAGTTCGGAATCAGCACCGGACACAACAACAGTCGACAGCATGCCACAACATGTCCAGATACAGAGGGGCTACTCACCCTCTGTGCTTCACCGAAGAGGTACTGGACCACGAATTTCCATAGGGTTTTAAACCCGTGAACATAGAGGCATATGACGGATTGACAGACCCCGGGGTCTGGATTGAGGATTTTATCCTTCACATCCACATGGCTCGTGGAGATGACCTCCACGCCATAAAATACCTTCCCCTCAAGTTGAAAGGACCAGCTCAGCACTGGTTGAAAAGGCTCCCCGAAAATTCAATCGGAAGTTGGGAGGAACTTGAGGACGCTTTCAGGGCCAATTTTCAAGGAACCTATGTCCGACCTCCGGACGCTGATGATTTAAGTCACATAATCCAACAGCCCAAGGAGTCCGCCCGCAAGCTTTGGAATAGATTCCTCACTAAGAAGAATCAAATTGTCGATTGTCCGGATGTCGAAGCCCTAGCGGCCTTCAAGCACAGTATCCGGGATGAGTGGCTCGCCAGACACCTCGGCCAAGAAAAGCCGACGACAATGGCAGCCTTAACAAGCCTTATGACCCGCTTTTGCGCGGGTGAAGACAGCTGGTTGGCCCGTAGAGGCACTAGCGACCCAGGCACATCCGAAATCAGGGATGGCAACGGGAAGCCACGGCGCAATAAAAACAAGCGTCGAAACAAGGAAGAAAGTCCGGACAACACAAGGTCAACGCCGGACTCAGTGGCTCTCAACCCGGTCAACAAAAGAAGACATTTAAAGGCAGCAAAGACGGACCGTCCGGCTTGAACAAAGTCCTGGACAAACTGTGCCAAATTCATGGCACCCCCGAAAAACCTACGAACCACACTCACAGAGAATGTTGGGTCTTTAAGAAGGCCGGCAAGTTAAATGCCGAACACAAGGGAAGGGAAACACCAAGTGAAGACGAGGATGAACCTCGCCAGCCGAACACTGGGGGACAAAAAAAATTCCCACCAGAGGTAAAGACAATAAACATGATCTACGCGACTCACATACCCAAGAGAAGGCGCAAATGCGCGCTCAGAGACGCATACACTATAGAGCCCGTCGCCCCAAACTTAACCACTGGTCGGCCTGCCCGATCACCTTTGATCACAGGGACTACCCGACTAGGACGCGGCACGGAGGATCGGCTGCCTTGGTGGTCGACCCAATAATCGACGGATACCATCTCACTCATGTCCTCATGGACGGCGGCAGTAGTCTCAATCTAATATACCAGGACACTGTCCGCAGGATGGGGATAGACCCATCCAGAATCATCCAAAGTAACACCACCTTTGAAGGGGTGATACCAGGCGTTAAGGCCCGCTGCAGGGGCTCCCTCATTTTAGAGGTGACATTCGGTTCTCAAGACAACTTCAGAAGCGAAGAATCACTCTTCACCATCGCTCCCCTCCGAAGTGGTTATCATGCATTCCTCGGAAGAACGGCCTTCACCGGCTTCAACGCAGTACCGCACTACGCCTACCTTAAACTCAAGATGCCTTGTCCACGTGGCGTCATCACCGCTAACGGAAATAAAGAGCGTTCCTTACATGAGGAAGAGTATGCGACGGCTCTAGCAGCCGGGCACTAAGCGGCCTCTAATATCAGAATGCATGATCGGTCGTTAAGACCACGGACACGGTTGGACGAGTCCGGCACAGCACCGTGGGTAACAGCCCAGATAAATCTGAGCTGGGTGCTATACATGTAATCCCATAGAGGACACCAGGGGCTACACATATTCAATAAAGCCCACCTTTTGGCTTGACCTTATTAACAGGCCAATGTCTTACACTTCTACTATCCATTGCTAATAACCAATTCTTCGCACGCTTACGTCATACACTTTTACATGAGTTTTCCTTTTTACAGGCACCATTCGTGCAATACCCTCCCAGGATACGGCACAACGGAGACAAAGGCGCAGACGTGCAGCAGGGCCCCGCTCAAAGGTTTCTCTTTAGATTAAGCCCCTGTGTAAACCTTCTTTATTGTCTCTTGTTGCTTAACATCCCATGGGTACTACACCCACAGGGGATACTGGCGTTATTGGCATTTCGCCACGACAGACTAATGCACGTACCTGGAAATACAGGGTTCATAATAAAGGGCGTTACTCAGCCCAGTATATGTTATAAAGTCCGAATACCTTCGGGAGTGTTCGGCGTCACGAGTTTGGCCTTATATGCATCAGCTCCGAATCATGTCTTTGGTCAAATGTTGGGTTTGCCCGGCTCCTGGGTTTGCTGCCTTACGTTCCGTTTTTATCGGCTAAGGCGGCCAAAGGAGAACTACTACGATTGTGCCCTGGTTATTCCGGATGAGCACCTCAGTAGAGAAAGCCGAAAACTGGCTGTCATGATATAGCGAGAGACTGGTCAACCACTTGAGGACTCATCGGAATCTTTAGGGTTCCTCCGCATTAACGAAGGGATGTTCCCCGATCATGTACACATGCGCCCGTATCCGGATGCACGCGAAGGTACCAGGGGCTACATAGTAGCCCCACCGTCAAACTCCTATGGCTAAGTGAAAGCGTTAAAGCTATATAGTCCGGTTGCCTAGTTCGACATGCGATCACCTCCTTAACGGACCAAGACGTTGGATCAAGTGTGATTACGCATCTTTTTGTGAACACCCCCGCATTGTATGTGTGGGGGCTGAAGCCAACGACTGCTAACTTTTAGGTTATATATACATCAAACGGCCGCACAGGAGGCACAATAACACTTTCGGGCAAGAGTATAAACATAGCCTCTATAATGAAAATACAATTGTTTTTACAACGGAACGATTTGTCACTCGAACATGACATTCTTCGAGCACCGAGCCTCTATTAGATGAGCACCTTCTGTTACCTGCTCCAAGTAGTGCTCGGCTAGATCTTGGCTTCCCGCCGGATTCTGGGTTGCAATGATGGTGGCCTCCATGTCTATCCAATATGTTTCAACACGGGCAAGAGCCATCCACGCACCCTCTATGCATGTCGACCTCTTCATGGCATCGAGTCGTGATACGGCACCAAGGAATTGTTGCACTAAACCAAAATAACTAACCGGCTTTGGCCCCTTCGGCCATATATGGTCTATTACAGACCTCATCACAAGACCGGACAACCTATGGAGCTCGGCCACAGCGGCCATCCTTTCACACAATGGCAACGGTCGCGTTGGAGCACTGAATTGCGACCAGAACAGCCTTTCCACTTCATTATCTTTTTGATCCTCGAAAAACTTGGCCGCATCAGCCGTACTCTTTGCCAGATCCGCATACGCATCTGCAGGGCTCCAGTGCCGATCCAGAGGAGCGTACTTTGGATCTAAGAACTTCATCCGCAACAAATAAGGGCTTCCAGCCGCGATTTCTCTGGCCTGTCGAAGCTCCTCCCATGCATCCCTAATTTCGGAACGCGTCTCCTTGGCGGCATCAAGGGCCTTCTTTAGGTCAGCCGACTTTGCCTGATTCTCTTTCTCAAGGAGCTCATACCGGCCGGCGGCGTTTTTCAGCTCCACAGCCATCTCGGCTATTTTATCTTTGCTTCGGCGATGAGCAGCCTGTTCGGCTCTCAACTCTTCGGCCGCCTTTAGGGCAGCCGCATTGCTAGCCCGGGCTTGCTCCTTGGCTAGGGCAAGCTCCGCCCTCAGGGCCTCCACGGCAGCAGCTCCGCCTGCAGTCGAAGCATATCATTAACATTATGCTCCTCTTAAATATTTCCTATAAAAATAGGGAAAGCAGAGCACATACTTTGTGACTCGTCAAGCAGCTCGTTCACAAGTGTGATGTCGGCATCCACAACTTCAATCTATCGCCTGAGTTCGGCGACTTCAACGGACCGGTCGGCCGCCGGACCCTTAGCCACCTGCGCATGATTATAGTGCGATCATTACTTAATAATGTGATCCTCCGTTTGCCGCCTAGGGCTGGCAACCAGAGTCTCAGGGGCTACTATCTATACGGAGCACACCTAGCGCGTGTGCCACAATCAAAAAATTACGTATTTCATTACATACCTCAAAGCCTTTGAGCAGGCTCATAAAAGCTTCATTCAACCCGCTTGTGGCAGATGAAATCTTCTCAAGCACCATGCTCATTAATGAATGGTGATCCTCCGAGAGAGCAGCTTGCTCCAGAAGGCCCTTCAGCGTGTCTGGTTGGTCGCCGAACTGTGCAGGACCCTTCTTATCGCCCCCCCCCCACCCGTGGAGCCGAACGCTCCGGGCTCAGGGTGGCCGAAGTATTAGCTTCTGGCCTCGGCAAATCTGGAATCCTCCGTGACGACACCTCGGGGTCGCCCGCCCCATGAGGCGGAGAGGCTGGTGGGGTTTCACTCTCCATCATCTCCGGAAGAAGATCCCCCGAAGACGAACTCTGTCGAGAAGAGCTGCTGGCCGGACTGCAAAGAATGGATCCTGGTTATTGTTCTCAGAGGAGGAAGTAGTAGCTTTGTATTTACGATTAACTTATAGCTCGGCTGAGGGCTGGCCCGTTTGCGGGCATGGCGCGGTGAGGACGCCCTTCGGGGTAGGGCCCCATGGTGAAGTTTTCTTCCCTTGTCTAGGCACCTCCGTCTCCAAGTCTTCGGAGGCGGCCCTCTTCTTCCCGCGGGGGAAGGAGACCATAGATTCCCCTGCCCGACTATCCTCCTTTGCGGAGGTAGTAATTCCCCCGGTTTGGATGTGCAACGTGTGAAGCTCTGCTTCTCTGTTCTTCCCTTCATCTTTTCCCGAGGGGACTTGACTTAGCACACGACTAAGCATCCTGGCTATGGCAGGACTAGGTGAGCCTTCGGGAAGGGTGCCGAACACCTGATTCTCTCCGCCTTGCTGAGTTATTCCTCGCCGCGGATGGTTTTTAGAACAATGTTATGATAAGTATAAATGAAGTGTTCGGTTTTTGGGTTACTTACTTGGGTATCTGGGCGATTGCAGCTCAGGCCCGCATCCTTGATGGTGTCCGGACACTTTACTTGTGGTCCGAAGAATAACTTACACATCCCTTCGAGCGTCATGCCAAAGAAGTGCAGAATAGTTCACGGACCTTCTGGGTTGAACTCCCACATCCGGAGAGGCCGACGTTTGCACGGCAAGATCCGTCGGACTAGCATTACTTGAATTACACTGACAAGACTAATGTCCCTCTCAAGAAGCTCCTGAATTCAGCTCTGCAATGTTGGTACATCATTAGCAGGCCCCCAATCCAGTCCCACATTGGCCCATGACGCCAGTTGAGGCGGAGGGCCCGAACGGAAGTCGGGGGCAGCCACCCACATTGTGCCTCTGGGAGCCGTGACGTAAAACCACCTCCGCTACCATAGATCAGACACCTCCAGGAAGAAGCCCTCTGGCCATGGGGCGTCAGCATTTCTGCTTATTACAACGCCTCTGCACTCCGCGTGTCGCCCCTCAATCATCTTCGGCTTCACATTGAAGGTCTTGAGCCATAAGCCGAAGTGCAGGGTGATGTGGAGGAAGGCTTCGCACAGGACAATGAACGACGAGATATGAAGGATGGAGTCTGGAGCTAGATCATGAAAATCTAGCCCGTAATAGAACATGAGCCCTCTCACAAAGGGATCAAGAGTGAAGCCTAAGCCACGGAGGAAGTGAGAAACAAATATGATGCTCTCGTTGGGCTCGGGAGTAGGGATGACCTGCCCTGGAGCAGGAAGCCTCTGCTTGATGTCGGCGGTCAGATATCTTACCTCCCTAAGCTTCGCAATGTCCTCCTCTGTGATAGAGGAGGCCATCCACCGGCCTTGAAGGTTGGATCCGGGCATGATTGAAGATCCGAAGTGCTTAAGCTTGGGCTTCGGGTGTTGGAACTCGAGATGTGGAAAGGCACAAGCGTGGTAGGAAAGAGGGATAGGCCTCGGCCCCTCTATAAAGGGGGGTGAATATCAAGCGTCCTCAGCGTAACCGCTTGGGACTTACCTAAAAACACGGAGTCATACCAACAAGCGTCGTGGGGTTGCACGCGCCCGTATTGATGGAGGATCCCACGATAAGGGGAACACGATCTCTGCTTTGGCAAGGCGTGCCAATAAAACCTCCTTGCAATGCGTGTCGAGGTAGGCCGAGAAAAACCGGTTCGTATTGAGCCAGGCCACGGCGTAAGGGCACACCATGGAAAAAAAATCAGCAGATCAGATTTGTGAAGTTGTGAAGTCTTATGCCCTCTACGATGTTGTGCGGAAATTATCTCACAGAACCAGACACAATCCTTAATCTGCTTTTGAGTATTCGGAGATGGAACCCTCCTTGCAATGCCGAAGACAATCTACGCGCCAGACTCATCGTCATTGAAGCCTGGTTCAGGGGCTACTGAGGGAGTCCTAGATTAGGGGGTATCCGGACAGCCAGACTATATACTTTGGCCAGACTGTTGGACCGTGAAGATACAAGACTCAAGACTTTGTCCCGTGTCCAGATGGGACTCTCCTTTGCGTGGAAGACAAGCTTGGCGATCCGGATATTAGATCTCCTTCTTTGTAACCGACTCTGTGTAACCCTAGCCCCCTCCGGTGTCTATATAAAGTGGAGGGTTTAGTCCGTAGGACAATCACAATCATAATCATCATAGGCTAGCTCCTAGGGTTTGGCCCCTACGATCTCGTGGTAGATCAACTCTTGTAATACTCATATCATCAAGATTAATCAATCAGGAATTAGGGCTTTACCTCCGTCGAGAGGGCCCAAACCTGGGTAAAACATCGTGTCCCTTGCCTCCTGTTACCATTTGCCTTAGACGCACAGATCAGGACCCCCTACCCGAGATCCGCCGGTTTTGATACCGACAACGAGCTCTTCGTCACCTCCATAAACGAGAAACATATCCTTGGTCCTTTTCAGGTACTTCAGGATATTCTTGAACGCTGTCCGGTATTCCATGCTGGGATTACTTTGGTACCTCCCTACCAAACTCACGGCAAGGTTTACATGAGGTCTAGTACACAGCATGGCATACATAATAGACCCTATCGCTGAGGCATAGGGGATGACACTCATCTTTTCTCTATCTTCTACCGTGGTCGGGCTTTGAGCCGAGCTCAATTTCACACCTTGCAGTACATGCAAGAACCCCTTCTTGGACTAATCCATATTGAACTTCTTCAATATCTTATCAAGGTATGTGCTTTGTGAAAGATCTGTGAGGCGTCTTGATCTATCTCTATAGATCTTGATGCCTAATATGTAAGCAACTTCTCCAAGGTCCTTCATTGAAAAACACTTATTCAAGTAGGCCTTTGTGCTTTCCAAAAGTTCTATATCATTTCCCATCAACAGTATGTCATCCACATATAATATGAGAAATGCTACAGAGCTCCCACTCACTTCCTTGTAAACGCAGGCTTCTCCATAAGTCTGCATAAACCCAAACGCTTTGATCATTTTATCAAAGCAAATGTTCCAACTCCGAGATGCTTGCACCAACCCATAGATGGAGCGCTGGAGCTTGCATACCTTGTTAGCATTCTTATGATCGAAAAAACCTCCCGACTGCTAACAAGGTATGATTTCCTTAAGGAAGAATGCAGTCGGGAGGTGAGAACATAATGATGGCCACCGCCAGCCTCAACGCCCATTGGACCGCACACATCAGTATGTATGATTTCCAACAAGTTGGTTGCTCGCTCCATTGTTCCAGAGAACGAAGTCTTGGTCATCTTGCCCATGAGGCATGGTTCGCATGTGTCAAATGATTCATAATCAAGATACTCCAAAAGTCCATCTGCATGGAGCTTCTTCATGTGTTTGACACCAATGTGAGCAAGGCGGCAGTGGCACAAGTATGTGGGACTATCATTATTAACCTTACATCTTTTGGTACTCACACTACGAATATGTGTAACATCACATTCCAGATTCAACAAGAATAAACCATTGACCAGCGAGGCATGACCATAAAACATATCTCTCAAATAAATAGAACAACCATTATTCTCGGATTTAAATGAGTAGTCGTCTCACATTAAACGAGATCCAGATACAATGTTCATGCTCAAAGCTGGCACTAAATAACATTTATTGAGGTTTAAACTAATCTTGTAGGTAAATGTAGAGGTAGCGTGCCGACGGCGATAAAATCAACCTTGGAACCATTCCCGACGCGCATCGTCACCTCGTCCTTCGCCAGTCTCCGCTTATTCCAGAGCTCCTGTTTTGAGTTATAAATATGAGCAACCGCACCAGTATCAAATACCCAGGAGCTACTACGAGTACTGGTAAGGTACACATCAATAACATGTATATCACATATAGCTTTGGTGTTGCCGGCCTTCTTGTCCGCTAAGTACTTGGGTCAATTCCACTTCCAGTGACAATTTCCCTTGCAATAAAAGCATCGAGTATCGGGCTTGGGTCCATTCTTTGGCTTCTTCCCGGCAAATGATTTACCGGGCGCGGTAACTCCCTTGCTGTCCTTCTTGAAGTTCTTCTTACCCTTGCCCTTCTTGAAACTAGTGGTCTTATTTACCATCAACACTTGATGTTTCTTTTTGATCTCCACCTCCGCTGATTTCAGCATTGAATATAACTCAGGAATGGACTTCTCCATCCCTTGCATATTTTAGTTCATCACAAAGCTCTTGTAGCTAGGTGGGAGCGACTGGAGGATCCTGTCAATGACCGAGTCATCTGGGAGATTAACTCTCAACTGAGACAAACGGTTGTGTAACCCGGACATAGTGAGTATGTGCTCACTGACATAACTGTTTTCCTCCATCTTACAACTGCAGAACTCGTCGGAGACTTCATACCTCTCGACCCGGGCATGAGCTTGAAAAACCATTTTCAGCTCTTGGAACATCTCATATGCTCTGTGCTGCTCAAAACGCTTTTGGAGCCCCGGTTCTAAGCTGTAAAGCATGCCGCACTGAACCTGGGAGTAATCATCACTACACGACTGTCAAGCGTTCATAACGTCTTGGGTTGCTGGGAAAATGGGTGCTTCACCTAGCGGTGCTTCTAGGACATATGCTTTCTTGGCATCTATGAGGATGACCCTCAAGTTCCGGACCCAGTTCGTATAGTTGCTACCATCGTTTTTCAGCTTGGTTTTCTCTAGGAATGCGTTGAAGTTGAGGGCAACATTAGCGTGGGCCATTTGATCTACAAGACATATTGCAAAGATATTTTAGACTAAGTTCATGATAATTAAGTTCATCTAATCAAATTATTTAATGAACTCCCACTCAGATAGACATCCCTCTAGTTATCTAAGTGATACATGATCTGAGTCAACTAGGCCGTGTCCGATCATCACGTGAGACGGATTAGTCATCATCGGTGAACATCTTCATGTTGATAGTATCTACTATACGACTCATGTTCGACCTTTCGGTCTCTTGTGTCCCGAGGCCATGTATGTACATGCTAGGCTCGTCAAATCAACCTAAGTGTTTTTGCATGTGTAAATCTGGCTTACACCCGTTGTATGCGAACATTAGGATCTATCACACCCGATCATCACGTGGTGCTTCGAAACAACGAAACTTCACAATGGTGCACAGTTAGGGGGAACACTTCCTTGAAATTTTAGCGAGGGATCATCTTATTTAAGCTACCGTCGTTCTAAGCAAATAAGATGTAAAACATGATAAACATCACATGCAATCAAATAGTGACATGATATGGACAATATCATTTTGCTCCTTTTGATCTCCATCTTCGGGCACCATGATCATCATCGTCACCGGCATGACACCATGATCTCCATCATCGTGCCTTCATGAAGTTGTCTCGCCAACTATTACTTCTACTACTATGGCTAATGATTAGCAATAAAGTAAAGTAATTACATGGCAATTTCATTGACACGCGGGTCATAAAATAAATTAAGACAACTCCTATGGCTCCTACCGGTTGTCATACTCATCGACATGCAAGTCGTGATTCCTATTACAAGAACATGATCAATCTCATACATCACATATATCATTCATCACATCCTTTTGGCCATATCACATCACACGGCATATGCTGCAAGAACAAGTTAGACGTCCTGTAATTGTTGTTGCAAGTTTTTACGTGGCTGCTATATGTTTTTAGCAAGAACGTTTCTTACCTACGCCAAAACCACAACGTGATATGCCAATTGCTATTTACCCTTTATAAGGATCCTTTTCATCAAATCCGATCCAACTAAAGTGGGAGAGACGGACACCCGCTAGCCACCTTATGCAACTGGTGCATGTCAGTCAGTGGAACCTGTCTCACGTAAGCGTACGTGTAAGGTCGGTCCAGGCCGCTTCATCCCACGATGCCGCCGAATCAAGATAAGACTAGTAACGGCAAGTAAATTGACAAAATCGACGCCCACAACAACTTGTGTTCTACTCGTGCGGAGAAACTACGCATAGACCAAGCTCATGATGCCACCGTTGGGGATCGTTGCAGAAATTAAAAAAACTTACGCAGCACCAAGATCAATCTATGGAGAGACTAGCAACAAGAGAGAGGGGAGTGCATCTTCATACCCTTGAAGATTGCGATGCGGAAGCGTTACAGGAACGCGGGTGAAGGAGTCGTACTCGCAGCGATTCAGATCGCGGTTGATTCCGATCTAAGCGCCGAACAACAGCGCCTCCGTGTTCAACACACATGCAGCACGGGGATGTCTCCTTCTTGATCCAGCAAGGGGGGAGGAGAAGTTGGGGAAGAACTCCGGCAGCACGACGGCCTGGTGGTGGAGCTTACAGTTCTCCGACAGGGCTTCACCAAGCTCAACGGAGGAGGAGGGGGAGGGCTGCGCCTTGGATGAGGTGCTGCTGCCCTCCCTCCTCCCCTCTATTTATAGGGCAAAGGGGGAAGGGGGCCAACCCCTCTAGATGAGATCTAGAGGGGGGGCGGCGGCCAAGGGGAGGGGGCTTGCCCCCCATGCCAAGGAGGGCGCCCCCTTTAGGGTTTCCCCCAAACCCTAGGCACATGGGCCCTAGGGGGGATGGCGCCCAGCCCACTTAGGGGCTGGTTCCCTTCCACATACAGCCCATAGGGCCCTCCGGGGCAGGTGGACCCTCCCGGTGGACCCCCGGAACCCCTTCGGTGGTCCCGGTACAATATCGGCAAACCCCCCAATACTTCCGGTGACCATATGATGACTTCCCATATATAAATCTTCACCTCCAGACCATTCCGGAACTCCTCGTGACGCCCGGGATGTCATCCGGGAATCCGAACAACATTCGGTAACCACATACTATTTCTCATAACAACTCTAGCGTCACCCAACCTTAAGTGTGTAGACCCTGCGGGTTCAGGAATCATGCAGACATGACTGAGACAACTCTCTAGCCAATAACCAACAGCGGGATCTGGATACCCATGTTGGCTCCCACATGTTCCACGATGATCTCATCGTATGAGCCACGATGTCGAGGATTCAAGCAACCCCGTATACAATTCCCTTTGTCAATCGGTACGTTACCTGCCCGAGATTCGATCATCGGTATCCCAATACCCTATTCAATCTCGTTACCGGCAAGTCACTTTACTCGTTCCATAATGCATGATCCCGTAACTAACTACTTAGTCACACTAAGCTCATTATGATGATGCATTACCAAGTGGGCCCAGAGATACCTCTCCATCATACAGAGTGAAGAATCCCAGCCTCGATTCGTGCCAACCCAATAGACACTTTCGGAGATACCTGTAATGCACCTTTATAGCCACCCAGTTACGTTGTGACATTTGTTACACCCAAAGCATTCCTACGGTATCCGGGAGTTACACAATCTCATGGTCTAAGCAAATGATACTTGACATTAGAAAAGCTTTAGCAAACGAACTACAAGATCTTGTGTTATGCTTAGGATTGGGTCTTGTCCATCACATCATTCTCCTAATGATGTGATCCCGTTATCAATGACATCCAATGTCCATAGTCAAGAAACCATTGTCAGTGTCAAAACCGGCGGATCTCGGGTAAGGGGTCCCGATTTGTGCGTCAAGGCTGATGGTAACAGGAAGCAAGGGACATAGATGTTTACCCAGGTTCGGGCCCTCTCAATGGAGGTAAAACCCTACTTCATGCTTGATTAATATTGATGATATGGGTAGTACAAGAGTAGATCTACCACGAGATCGTAGAGGCTAAACCCTAAGAGCTAGCCTATGATGGTATGATTGTAATTGTGATCGGCCTTCTAAGGACCAACCTCTCCGGTTTATATAGACATCGGAGAGGGCTAGGGTTTACATGGAGTCAGCTACAAGGAAGGAAACACAATATCCGGATCACCAAGCTTGTCTTCCACGCAAAGGAGAGTCCCATCCGGACATGGGCCGAAGTCTTGAGTCTTGTATCTTCACGCTTCAATAGTCTGGACGTTGTACACAGTCCGGCTGTCCGGATACCCCCTAATCCAGGACTCCCTCAGTAGCCCCTGAACCAGGCTTCAATGACGATGAGTCCGGCGCGCACTATTGTCTTCGGCATTGCAAGGCGGGTTCCTTCTCCGAATACTCCAAAGTGGCTATTGAACATGTAGACCATGTACGGATCTGCAAGATGATCTTCGTATAGCATAAATCTGATCCGCTGGCAATCTTCGTATGTCATGCCCTTGCATCGTGGCCTGGTCCAACGCGAACCGGCGTTTCTTACCACACCATGACTCGCGTCACGAGGCAGTTTTATTGGCACTTCCCGTCGAGGCAGAGATCGTGTTCCTCTTATTACGGGATTTTCCATAAATATGGGCGTGCTTGACCATACGACGGCCGTTGGTATAACTCCGTGTGTTTTTAGATAAGCCTCAGACGGTCACACCAAGGACTCTTGGTATTCACCCCCTTTATAAAGGGGTCGAGGCATATGCCTCTTTTCTACCTTCCTCGCGCCTTCTTGCACCTCGAGTTCTAACACCCAAAACCCAAGCTTCAACACCCCAGATCCTCCAATATGTCCGGATCCGTCCCTCAAGGCCAGTGGGTGGCCTCCTCGATCAAAGAGGACGAGATTGTGAAGCTTAGGGAGGTCGGATACCTAACCGCCAACATCCAACACAGGCTTCCTGCTCCAGGGCAGGTCATCCCCACACCGGAGCCTAATGAGTGCATCGTTTTTGTCTCGCACTTCCTCCGCGGCTTGGGTTTTACCCTCGATCCCTTCGTGAGGGGGCTCATGTTCTATATGGATTGGATTTCGATGATTTGGCTCCGGATGCTATCCTCCATATCTCGTCGTTCATTATCGTGTGCGAGGCTTTTCTCCATGTCACCCCACACTTCCGCTTATGGCTTAAGACCTTTAATGTGAAGCCGAATATGATCGAGGGGCGACATGTGGAGTGCGGAGGTGCCGTAATAAGTAGGAACGCCGATGCCCCATGGCCAGAGGGTTCTTTCCTAGAAGTATCCGACGTATGGCAACGGAGGTGGTTTTATGTCACGGCCCCGAGAGGCACAAAGTGGGTGGCTGCCCCCAAGTTCTGCTCGGGCCCTCCGTCACAGTTGGCATCTTGGACAGACGTAGGACGAAATTGGGGGCCCGCTGGCGATGTACCAGTACTGCAGAATCGCATCCGGGAGCTTCTTGAGAGGGATATTAACCTCGTCAGCATAATGCAAGTGATGTTAATCCGACGGATGTTGCCGTGCCAACGCCGGCCTCTCCGGATGTGGGAGTGAGGGTCCGCGGACTGTCAAGCACTTCTTCAGCTTGAAGCTCGAAGAGATGTGCAAATTATTCTTCGGACAGAAAATAGAGTGTCCGGACACCACAGAGGATGCGGGCCTAAGCTGCAATCGCCTAGATACCCAAGTAAGTAATCTTGACACCGGACACCTTGTTTTGCATTTGTCATAATTGTTTATTCTGAAAATCATCCGTGGCTAGGAATGGCTCAACAAGGCGGAGAGGATCAGGTGTCCGGCGCCACTTCCCAAAGGCTCGCCTGGCCCTACCATGGCAAAGATGCTTGACCGGTTACTCAGCAGAATGCCTTCAGGGAACGATAAGGGGAAGAACGAAGAAACCGAACCCCACACGCTACGCATCCGAACCGGGGGAATTGCCACCTCCCCCAAGGAGGATAGTCGGGAAGGGGAGACTAAGGCCTCCTCCCCGTGCGGGAAGAGGAGGACCGCCTCCAAAGACTTGGAGACGGAGATGCCCAAGCAAGGGAGGAAGGTATCACCAAGTGGCACTGCCGCAATGGGCATCCTCACCGCGTTATGCCCGCCAACGGGCCAACCCTCCACCGAGCTGTAAGCCCATCATTAATTTGAAGGTACTATGTTTCTCCTAGATCAATAACCAGGATTCATCTTTTGCAGTCCGGCTAGCAGCTCTTCTCGACAGAGTTCGTCTTCGGGGGATCTTCCTCCGGAGATGATGGAGAGCGAGACCCCACCTACCTCTCCGGCTCATGAAGCGGGTGACACTGAGGTGTCGTCACGGAGGAGTCCGGACCTGCCGAAGCCGGAAGCCAAGGCGTTAGCCGCCCTGGGCCCGGAGCATTTGGCTCCCAAGGGGGGCGATGGGAAGGGTTCAGCACAGTTCAATGTCTGGCCGGACATACTGACAGGCCTGCTTGAGCGAGCTGCGCTCTCGGAGGAGCACAGCTCTTTAATGAGCGCGGTGCTCAAGAAGATTTCATCTGCTACAAGCGGTTTGAATGAGGCATTCACAAGCCTGCTCAGAGGCTTTGAGGTATGTAATGAAGAACACACTATTTCTTTGGCTGTGAGGCACGCGCTAGGTGTGCTCCATACAGATAGTAGGCCCTGAGACTCTGGTTGCCCGCCCTAGGCGGCAACCGGGGGATCATAAACCAAAGACTGATTTGTAAATATGTGCAGGTAACTGTGGGTCCGGCCGCCAATCAGTCCGTTGAAGTTGCCGAACTAGCGCGACAAATTGGATCGATTGATGCCGATATCACGCTGGTGAATGAGTGGCTGGACCAATCACAAGGTATGTGCCCTGCCTTTCCTTGTATGGGAAAATGCTAAAATGGCATATATTAATGTAATATGTTTGAACTGCAGATGGTGCTACTGCCGTGGAGGCCCTGAGGGTGGAACTTTCTCTAGCCAAGGAACAAGCTCGGGTGAGCAATGCGGCTGCCCTAAGGGCGGCCGAGGAATTGAGAGCCAAATAGGCTGCTCATCGCCGAAGCGAGGAAAAGATAGCCGAAATGGCTATCGAGTTAAAAAATGCCGCTGACCGGTATGAGCTCCTTAAAAAGGAGCATGAGGATAGTTCGGCCGACCTGAACAAGGCACTTAATGCCACCAAGGAAATACGGACCGAGCTCAGGGGTGTGTGGGAGGAGCTTCAATAGGCCGGTAAAATCGCGGTTGGCTCCTATTTGCTGCGGACGAAGTTTTTCAATCCGAAGTACGCTCCCCTGGATGGACGCTGGAGTCCCGCGGATGCATATGCGGATTTGGCGAAGAATGCGGCTGACGCTGCCGAGTTCTTCAAAGATCAAGGTGATAAGGAAGTGGAGAAGCTTTTTTGGTCGCAATTCAATGCTCCCACTCACCCGTTGCCGTTAAGTGACAAGATGGCTGCTGTACCGGAGCTTCACCGGCTGTCCGGGCTTGCAACGCCATCTGTAATAGACCATCTTTGGCCGAAGGGGCCTAAGACGGACAGTTACTTTGGCCTGGTGCAACAATTCCTTGGGGCCGTGCCCCGGATCGATGTCATGAGGAGGTCGGCGTGCATAGAAGGTGCTCGGATGGCTCTCGCCCGTGTTAAGGCCTATTGGACGGATATGGATGCCACCATTATAGCGTCCCAGGATCCGGTGGGGGGCCAATATCCGGCCGAGCACTACTTGGCACAGGTCACAGAGGGTGCCCGCCTAATAGAGGCGCAGTGCTCGAAGAATGTCTTGTTCGAGTGATGAGTCGAATCATTGTAAAAACAATGTTTATTTTGATTATAAGGCTATATTTATACTGTTTGCCTGAAAATATGATTGTGTCCCCTATGCGGCCGTTTATATATATATATATATATATATATATATGTGTGTGTGTGTGTGTGTGTGTGTGTGTGTGTGTGTGTGTGTGTGTGTGTGTGTGTGGGTGGGTGTGTGTGTGTGTAATCCGAAAGTTAGCAGTCGTTGGCTTCAGCTCCCACGCATATAATGCGGGGGTGTTCGCGAAAAATGTGCTTAATGACACTTGATCCAACGTCTTGGTCCATTAAGGAGGTGAGCGCACATCAAACTAGGCAACCGGACTATATAGCTGTAACACTTTCACTTAGCCATGGGAGTTTAACGTTGGGGCTACTATGTAGCCCCTGGTACCTTCACGTGCATCCGAATACGGACGTGTGTGTACATGGCCGGGAAATGGCCCTTCGTTAATGCGGAGGAATCCTAAAGATTTCGGTGAGTCTTCGAGTGGTTGATCAGTCTCTCGCTATATCATGACAGTCAGTTTTCGGCTTTCTCTATTGAGGTGCTCGTCCAGAATAACCAGGGCACAATCACAGTAGTTCTCCTTTGGCCACCTTAGCCGATAATAACGGAACGTAAGGCGGCAAACCCAGGAGTCGGGCTAACCCAACATTTGACCAAAGACATGATTCGGAGCTGATGCATATACGGCCGAACTCGTGACGCCGAACACTCCCGAAGGTATTCGGACTTTATAACAGATGATGGGCTCAAGACTGATCATTCATTATAAACTCTATGTTTCCAGGTACGTGCGTTAATCTGTCGTGGCGAAATGCCAAAAATGGCAGTATCCTCTGTGGGTATGGAACCCATGGGATGGTTAAACAACAAGAGGCAATAGAAAAGGTTTACACAGGGGCTTAATCTAAAGAGAAACCTGTTGAACGGGTCCCTGCTGCACGTCTGTGCCTTTGTCTCCGTTGTGCCGTATCCTGGAAGGGTATCGCACGAACATTGTCTGTGGAAAAGAAAACTCATAGGAGATTACAACGTAAGTATGCGATGGATAGTAAAAGTGTAAGGTGCTGGCTGATACGTCTCCAACGTATCTATAATTTTTTATTGCTCCATGCTACTTTATCTACTGTTTTGGACTATATTGGGCTTTATTTTCCACTTTTATATTATTTTTGGGACTAACCTATTAACCGGAGGCCCAACCCAGAATTGCTGTTTTTTTCCTTTTTCAATGTTTCGAAGAAACGGAATATCAAACGGAGTCCAAACGGAATAACACCTTCGGGAACGTGATTTTCTTACCGAACATGATCCAAGAGACTTGGACCCTGCTCCAAGGAACAAAAGAGGTGGTCACGAGGGTGGTGATGGGGAACGTAGTAATTTCAAAAAAAATTCCTACGCACACGCAAGATCATGGTGATGCATAGCAACGAGAGGGGAGAGTGTTGTCTACGTACCCTCGTAGACCGAAGCGGAAGCGTTGACGCAATGTAGAGGAAGTAGTCGTACGTCTTCCCAGTCCAACCGATCCAAGCACCGTTACTCCGGCACCTCCGAGTTCTTGACACACGTACAGCTCGATGACGCACCCCGAGCTCCGATCCAGCAAAGCTTCGGGGAGGAGTTCCGTCAGCACGACAGCGTGGTGACGATCTTGATGTTCAACCGTCGCAGGGCTTCGCCTAAGCACCGCTACAATATGACCGAGGTGTAATATCATGGAGGGGGGCACCGCACACGGCTAAGGAACGATCACGAAGATCAACTTCTGTGTGTCTATGGGGTGCCCCCCGCCCCCGTATATAAAGGAGCAAGGGGGGAGGCCGGCCGGCCCCTTGGGGCGCGCCAAGGAGGAGGAATCCTCCTCCTAGTAGGAGTAGGATTCCTCCTTTCCTACTCCTACTAGGAGGGGGAAGGAAGGAGGAGAGGGGGGAAGGAAAGGGGGGCGCCGCCCCCCCCCCTCCTAGTCCAATTCGGACCAGAGGGAGAGGGGGGGCGCGGCCCACCCTGGCCGCCCCTCTCTCTTCCCACCAAGGCCCATGTGGCCCATTAAATCTCCCGGGGGGTTCCGGTAACCCCCCCGGCACTCCGGTTTTCTCCGAAATCACCCGGAACAATTTGGGTGTCCGAATATATTCATCCAATATATCAATCTTTATGTCTCGACCATTTCGAGACTCCTCATCATGTCCATGATCACATCCGGGACTTCGAACAAACTTCGGTACATCAAAATATATAAACTCATAAAGAAATTGTCATCGTAACTTTAAGCGTGCGGACCCTACGGTTCGAGAACAATGTAGACATGACCGAGACACGTCTCCGGTCAATAACCAATAGCGGGACCTGGATGCCCATATTGGTTCCTACATATTCTACGAAGATCTTTATCGGTCAGACCGCATAACAACATACGTTGTTCCCTTTGTCATCGGTATGTTACTTTCCCGAGATTCGATCATCGGTATCCAATACCTAGTTCAATCTCGTTACTGGCAAGTCTCTTTACTCGTTCCGTAATACATCATCTCGCAACTAACTCATTAGTTGCAATGCTTGCAAGGCTTAAGTGATGTGCATTATCGAGAGGGCCCAGAGATACCTCTCCGACATTCGGAGTGACAAATCCTAATCTCGAAATATGCCAACCCAACAAGTACCTTTGGAGACACCTGTAGAGCACCTTTATAATCACCAAGTTACGTTGTGACATTTGGTAGCACACAAAGTGTTCCTCCGGTAAACGGGAGTTGCATAATCTCATAGTCATAGGAACATGTATAAGTCATGAAGAAAGCAATAGCAACATACTAAACGATCGGGTGCTAAGCTAATGGAATGGGTCATGTCAATCAGATCATTCAACTAATGATGTGATCCCATTAATCAAATAACAACTCTTTTGTCTATGGTTAGGAAACATAAACATCTTTGATTAACAAGCTAGTCAAGTAGAGGCATACTAGTGACACTCTGTTTGTCTATATATTCACACATGTATTATGTTTCCGGTTAATACAATTCTAGCATGAATAATAAACATTTATCATGATATAAGGAAATAAATAATAACTTTATTATTGCCTCTAGGGCATATTTCCTTCAGTCTCCCACTTGCACTAGAGTCAATAATCTAGATTACACAGTAATGATTCTAACACCCATGGAGTCTTGGTGCTGATCATGTTTTGCTCGTGGAAGAGGCTTAGTCAACGGGTCTGCAACATTCAGATCCGTATGTATCTTGCAAATCTCTATGTCTCCCACCTGGACTAGATCCCGGATGGAATTGAAGCGTCTCTTGATGTGCTTGGTTCTCTTGTGAAATCTGGATTCCTTCGCTAAGGCAATCGCTCCAGTATTGTCACAAAAGATTTTCATTGGACCCGATGCACTAGGTATGACACCTAGATCGGATATGAACTCCTTCATCCAGACTCCTTCATTAGCTGCTTCCGAAGCAGCTATGTATTCCGCTTCACACGTAGATCCCGCCACGACGCTTTGTTTTGAACTGCACCAACTGACAGCTCCACCGTTTAATGTAAACACGTATCCGGTTTGCGATTTAGAATCGTCCGGATCAGTGTCAAAGCTTGCATCAACGTAACCATTTACGATGAGCTCTTTGTCACCTCCATATACGAGAAACATATCCTTAGTCCTTTTCAGGTATTTCAGGATGTTCTTGACCGCTGTCCAGTGATCCACTCCTGGATTACTTTGGTACCTCCCTGCTAAACTTATAGCAAGGCACACATCAGGTCTGGTACACATCATTGCATACATGATAGAGCCTATGGCTGAAGCACAGGGAACATCTTTCATTTTCTCTCTATCTTCTGCAGTGGTCGGGCATTGAGTCTTACTCAACTTGACACCTTGCAATACAGGCAAGAACCCTTTCTTTGCTTGATCCATTTTGAACTTCTTCAAAACTTTGTCAAGGTATGTGCTTTGTGAAAGTCCAATTAAGCATTTTGATCTATCTCTATAGATCTTAATGCCCAATATGTAAGCAGCTTCACCGAGGTGTTTCATTGAAAAACTTTTATTCAAGTATCCCTTTATGCTATCCAGAAATTCTATATTATTTCCAATCAATAATATGTCATCCACATATAATATTAGAAATGCTACAGAGCTCCCACTCACCTTCTTGTAAATACAGGCTTCTCCAAAAGTCTGTATAAACCCAAATGCTTTGATCACACTATCAAAGCGTTTATTCCAACTCCGAGAGGCTTGCACTAGTCCATAAATGGATCGCTGGAGCTTGCACACTTTGTTAGCTCCCTTTGGATCGATAAAACCTTCTGGTTGCATCATATACAACTCTTCCTCCAGAAACCCATTCAGGAATGCAGTTTTTACATCCATTTGCCAAATTTCATAATCATAAAATGCAGCAATTGCTAACATGATTCGGACAGACTTAAGCATCACTACGGGTGAGAAGGTCTCATCGTAGTCAATCCCTTGAACTTGTCGAAAACCTTTTGCAATAATTCGAGCTTTGTAGACAGTAACATTACCGTCAGCGTCAGTCTTCTTCTTGAAGATCCATTTATTCTCAATTGCTTGCCGACCATTGGGCAAGTCAACCAAAGTCCATACTTTGTTCTCATACATGGATCCCATCTCAGATTTCATGGCTTCAAGCCATTTTGCGGAATCTGGGCTCACCATCGCTTCTTCATAGTTCGTAGGTTCATCATGATCTAGTAGCATGACTTCCAGAATAGGATTACCATACCACTCTGGTGCGGATCTTACTATGTTTGACCTACGAGGTTCTGCAGCAACTTGATCTGAAGTTCTATGATCATCATCATCAACTTCCTCACTAGTTGGTTTTGACGTCACAGAAAACGGTTCCTGTGATGTACTATTTTCCAACAAGGGAGCAGGTATAGAAACCTCATCAAGTTCTACTTTTCTCCCACTCACTTCTTTCGAGAGAAACTCCTTCTCTAGAAAGGATCCATTCTTAGCAACGAATGTCTTGCCTTCAGATCTGTGATAGAAGGTGTACCCAACTGTCTCCTTTGGGTATCCTATGAAGACACATTTCTCTGATTTGGGTTCGAGCTTATCAGGTTGAAGCTTTTTCACATAAGCATCGCAGCCCCAAACTTTAAGAAACGACAACTTTGGTTTCTTGCCAAACCATAGTTCATAAGGTGTCGTCTCAACGGATTTTGGTGGTTCCCTATTTAATGTGAATGTGGCCGTCTCTAAAGCATAACCCCAAAACGATAGCGGTAAATCTGTAAGAGACATCATAGATCGTACCATATCAAGTAAAGTATGATTACGACGTTCGGACACACCATTACGCTGTGGTGTTCCGGGTGGCGTGAGTTGTGAAACTATTCCGCATTGTTTCAAGTGTAGACCAAACTCGTAACTCAAATATTCTCCTCCACGATCAGATCGTAGAAACTTTATTTTCTTATTACGATGATTTTCAACTTCACTCTGAAATTCTTTGAACTTTTCAAATGTTTCAGACTTATGCTTCATTAAGTAGATATACCCATATCTGCTTAAATCATCTGTGAAGGTGAGAAAATAACGATATCCACCACGAGCCTCAACATTCATCGGACCACATACATCTGTGTGTATGATTTCCAATAAATCTGTTGCTCTCTCCATAGTACCGGAGAACGGCGTTTTTGTCATCTTGCCCATGAGGCACGGTTTGCAAGTACCAAGTGATTCATAATCAAGTTGTTCCAAAAGTCCATCAGTATGGAGTTTCTTCATGCGCTTTACACCGATATGACCTAAACGGCAGTGCCACAAATAAGTTGCACTATCATTATCAACTCTGCATCTTTTGGCTTCAACATTATGAATATGTGTATCACTACTATCGAGATTCATCAAAAATAGACCACTCTTCAAGGGTGCATGACCATAAAAGATATTACTCATATAAATAGAACAACCATTATTCTCTGATTTAAATGAATAACCGTCTTGCATCAAACAAGATCCAGATATAATGTTCATGCTCAACGCTGGCACCAAATAACAATTATTTAGGTCTAATACTAATCCCGAAGGTAGATGTAGAGGTAGCGTGCCGACCGCGATCACATCGACTTTGGAACCATTTCCCACGTGCATCGTCACCTCGTCCTTTGCTAGTGTTCGCTTAATCTGTAGTCCCTGTTTCGAGTTGCAAATATTAGCAACAGAACCAGTATCAAATACCCAGGTGCTACTGCGAGCTCTAGTAAGGTACACATCAATAACATGTATATCACATATACCTTTGTTCACCTTGCCATCCTTCTTATCCGCCAAATACTTGGGGCAGTTCCGCTTCCAGTGACCAGTCTGCTTGCAGTAGAAGCACTCAGTTTCAGGCTTAGGTCCAGACTTGGGTTTCTTCTCTTGAGCAGCAACTTGCTTGCTGTTCTTCTTGAAGTTCCCCTTCTTCTTCCCTTTGCCCTTTTTCTTGAAACTAGTGGTCTTGTTGACCATCAACACTTGATGCTCCTTCTTGATTTCTAACTCCGCAACCTTTAGCATTGCGAAGAGCTCGGGAATTGTCTTATCCATCCCTTGCATATTATAGTTCATCACGAAGCTCTTGTAGCTTGGTGGAAGTGATTGGAGAATTCTGTCAATGACGCTATCATCCGGAAGAGTAACTCCTAGTTGAATCAAGTGATTACAATACCCAGACATCTTGAGTATATGCTCACTGACAGAACTATTCTCCTCCATCTTGCAGCTATAGAACTTATTGGAGACTTCATATCTCTCAAACCGGGCATTCTTCTGGAATATTAACTTCAACTCCTGGAACATCTCATATGCTCCATGACGTTCAAAACGTCGTTGAAGTCCCGGTTCTAAGCCGTAAAGCATGGCACATTGAACTATCGAGTAGTCATCAGCTTTGCTCTGCCAGACGTTCTTAACATCGTCAGTTGCATCAGCAGCAGGCCTGGCACCCAGCGGTGCTTCCAGGACGTAATTTTTCTGTGCAGCAATGAGGATAATCCTCAATTACGGACCCAGTTCGCGTAATTGCTACCATCATCTTTCAACTTTGTTTTCTCAAGGAACGCATTAAAATTCAACGGAACAACAGCACGGGCCATCTATCTACAATCAACATAGACAAGCAAGATACTATCAGGTATTAAGTTCATGATAAAATTTAAGTTCAATTAATCATATTACTTAAGAACTCCCACTTAGATAGACATCCCTCTAATCCTCTAAGTGATCACGTAATCCAAATTCAACTAAATCATAACCGATCATCACGTGAAATGAATTAGTTTTCAATGGTGAACATCTTATGTTGATCATATCTACTATATGATTTACGCTCGACCTTTCGGTCTCCGTGTTCCGAGGCCATATCTGCATATGCTAGGATCGTCAAGTTTAACCCGAGTATTCTGCGTGTGCAAAACTGGCTTGCACCCGTTGTAGATGGACGTAGAGCTTATCACACCCGATCATCACGTGGTGTCTGGGCACGACGAACTTTGGCAACGGTGCATACTCAGGGAGAACACTTCTTGATAATTAGTGAGAGATCATCTTAAAGTGCTACCGTCAATCAAAGCAAGATAAGATGCATAAAAGATAAACATCACATGCAATCAATATAAGTGATATGATATGGCCATCATCATCTTGTGCTTGTGATCTCCATCTTCGAAGAACCGTCATGATCACCATCGTCACCGGCGCGACACCTTGATCTCCATCGTAGCATTGTTGTCGTCTCGCCAATCTTATGCTTCTATGACTATCGCTACCGCTTAGTGATAAAGTAAAGCATTATAGGGCAATTGCATTGCATACAATAAAGCGACAACCATATGACTCCTGCCAGTTGCCGATAACTCGGTTACAAAACATGATCATCTCATACAATAAAATTTAGCATCATGTCTTGACCATATCACATCAGAACATGCCCTGCAAAAAAAAGTTAGACGTCCTCTACTTTGTTGTTGCAAGTTTTACGTGGCTGCTACGGGCTTAAGCAAGAACCAATCTCACCTACGCATCAAAACCACAACGATAGTTTGTCTAGTTGGTGTTGTTTTAAACTTCACAAGGACCGGGCGTAGCCACACTCGGTTCAACTAAAGTCGGAGAAACTGACACCCGCTAGCCACCTGTGTGCAAAGCACGGCGGTAGAACCAGTCTTGCGTAAGCGTACGCGTAATGTCGGTCCGGGCCGCTTCATCCAACAATACCGCCGAACCAAAGTATGACATGCTGGTAAGCAGTATGACTTATATCACCCACAACTCACTTGTGTTCTACTCGTGCATATAACATCAAACCATAAAACATAGGCTCAGATGCCACTGTTGGGGAACGTAGTAATTTCAAAAAAATTCCTACGCACACGCAAGATCATGGTGATGCATAGCAACGAGAGGGGAGAGTGTTGTCTATGTACCCTCATAGACCGAAGCGGAAGCGTTGACGCAACGTAGAGGAAGTAGTCGTACGTCTTCCCAGTCCAACCGATCCAAGCACCGTTACTCCGGCACCTCCGAGTTCTTGACACACGTACAGCTCGATGACGCACCCCGAGCTCCGATCCAGCAAAGCTTCGGGGAGGAGTTCCGTCAGCACGATGGCGTGGTGACGATCTTGATGTTCAACCGTCGCAGGGCTTCGCCTAAGCACCACTACAATATGACCGAGGTGTAATAGCGTGGAGGGGGGCACCGCACACGGCTAAGGAACGATCACGAAGATCCACTTCTGTGTGTCTAGGGGGTGCCCCCCGCCCCCGTATATAAAGGAGCAAGGGGGGAGGCCGGCCGGCCCCTTGGGGCGCGCCAAGGAGGAGGAATCCTCCTCCTAGTAGGAGTAGGATTCCTCATTTCCTACTCCTACTAGGAGGGGGAAGGAAGGAGGAGAGGGGGGAAGGAAAGGGGGGTGCCCCCCCTCCTAGTCCAATTCGGACCAGAGGGAGAGGGGGCGCGCGGCCCACCCTGGCCGCCCCTCTCTCTTCCCACCAAGGCCCATGTGGCCCATTAACTCTCCCGGGGGGTTCCGGTAACCCCCCCGGCACTCTAGTTTTCTCCGAAATCACCAGGAACAATTCCGGTGTCAGAATATATTCGTCCAATATATTAATCTTTATATCTCGACCATTTCGAGACTCCTCGTCATGTCCATGATCACATCCGGGACTTCGAACAAACTTCGGTACATCAAAATATATAAACTCATAAAGAAATTGTCATCGTAACTTTAAGCGTGCGGACCCTACGGTTCGAGAACAATGTAGACATGAGCGAGACACGTCTCCGGTAAATAACCAATAGCGGGACCTGGATGCCCATATTGGTTCCTACATATTCTACGAAGATCTTTGTCGGTCAGACCGCATAACAACATACGTTGTTCCCTTTGTCATCGGTATGTTACTTGCCCGAGATTTGATCGTTGGTATCCAATACCTAGTTCAATCTCATTATTGGCAAGTCTCTTTACTCGTTCCGTAATACATCATCTCGCAACTAACTCATTAGTTGCAATGCTTGCAAGGCTTAAGTGATGTGCATTACCGAGAGGGCCCAGAGATACCTCTCCGACATTCGGAGTGACAAATCCTAATCTCGAAATATGCCAACCCAACAAGTACCTTTGGAGACACCTGTAGAGCACCTTTATAATCACCAAGTTACATTGTGACGTTTGGTAGCACACAAAGTGTTCCTCCGGTAAACGGGAGTTGCATAATCTCATAGTCATAGGAACATGTATAAGTCATGAAGAAAGCAATAGCAACATACTAAACGATCGGGTGCTAAGCTAACGGAATGGGTCATGTCAATCAGATCATTCAACTAATGATGTGATCCCGTTAATCAAATAACAACTCTTTTGTCTATGGTTAGGAAACATAACCATCTTTGATTAACAAGCTAGTCAAGTAGAGGCATACTAGTGACACTCTGTTTGTCTATATATTCACACATGTATTATGTTTCCGGTTAATACAATTCTAGCATGAATAATAAACATTTATCATGATATAAGGAAATAAATAATAACTTTATTATTGCCTCTAGGGCATATTTCCTTCAGGTGGGCCCTCCTGGGCGCGTCCCCCTACCTCGTGGTCCCCCTGCTGCTCCACCGACGTACTCGTTCCTCCTATATATACCTACGTATCACCAAACGATCAGAAAAGGAGTCAAAAACCTAATTCCACCGCCGCAACCTTCTGATCCACGAGATCCCATCTTGGGGCCTGTTCCGGAGCTCCGCCGGAGGGGGCATCCACCATGGGGGGCTTCTACATCAACACCATAGCCCCTCCGATGAAGTGTGAGTAGTTTACTTCAGACCTTCGGGTCCATACCTAGTAGCTAGATGGCTTCTTCTCTCTTTTTGGATCTCAATACAATGTTCTCCCCCTCTCTCGTGGAGATCTATTCGATGTAATCTTCTTCTTTTTGCAGTGTGTTTGTTGAGACCGATGAATTGTGGGTTTATGATCCAACTTATCTATGAACAATATTTGAATCTTCTCTGAATTCTTTTATGTATGATTGAGTTATCTTTGCAAGTCTCTTCGAATTATCCTTTTTGGTTTGGCCAACTAGATTGGTAGTTCTTGCAATGGGAGAAGTGCTTAGCTTTGGGTTCAATCTTGCGGTGTCCTTTCCCGGTGATAGCAGGGGCAGCAAGGCACGTATTGTATTGTTGCCATCGAGGATAACAAGATGGGGTTTTTATCATATTGCATGAATTTATCCCTCTACATCATGTCATCTTTCTTAAGGCGTTACTCTGTTTTTAACTTAATACTCTAGATGCATGCTGGATAGCGGTCGACGAGTGGAGTAATAGTAGTAGATGCATAATCGTTTCGATCTACTTGTCTCGGACGTGATGCCTATATACATGATCATTCTCTAGATATGCTCATAACTATGCTCAATTCTGTCCCCCGGGTCTATTCTCATCATATCAATCTCTATCGCTTTATTTCTTGCTTTGCTTACTTTGCCTTTTACTTTTCACTTTGCATCTATCTATCAAAAATTACCAAAAATATTATTTATCATCTCTATCAGATCTCACTCTCGTAAGTGACCGTGAAGGGATTGACAACCCCTAATCGCGTTGGTTGCGAGTAGCTATCGTTTTGTGTAGGTACGAGGGACTTGTGCGTGGTCTCCTACTGGATTGATACCTTGGTTCTTAAAAACTGAGGGAAATACTTACGCTACTTTGCTGCATCATCCTCTCCTCTTCGGGGAAATCCAATGCAGTGCTCAAGAGGTAGCACTGGCCTGCCAATAAGGTTGAGCCAAGTGTGGGGCTTTATTAAGTATTTATAGCCCCTGGTATCCGCTATAGGATTACATATACGGTGCCCTGGTTCAATCTGGGCTACTGGACTCGTCTAACCGTGTCCGTGGTCTTAACGACCAGATATAATTTTTTTGATATTAGAGGTCGCTTATAGTCCGGCCGCTAGGGTCGCCGCGTGTTCCCCTGCGCGTGAAGAGCGCTCTATTATTCCGCTAACAGTGATGACGCCATGTGGACTGGGCATCTTGAGTGTAAGGTAGACATAGTGTGGCAATGCGTTGAAGCGGGCGAAGGCCGTTCTTCCGAGCACTGCGTGATAGTCGCTTTGGAAGGGTGCAATGATGAAGAGTAGTTCTTCGCTTCTGGAGTTGCCTGGAGTGCCGAATGTTACCTCCAGTATGACGAAGCCCCTGCTGTAGGCTTCAACGCCTGGTATCACCCCTTGAAAGGTGGTGTTGCTTTGGCTGATTCTGGATGGGTTTATCCCCATCCTGCGGACAGTGTCCTTGTATATTAAATTGAGACTACTGCCACCGTCCATGAGGACCCAAGTGAGAGGTATCCGTCGATTATTGGGTCAAGCACCAAGGCCTTTGATCCTCCACGCCGAATACTAGTTCGGCCGTCCAAGTGATCGAAAGTGATCGGATAAGACATCCAGTAGTTAAGTGAGGGTATGATGGGCTCTATATCGTGTGCGTCTCTATGCACGCGCTCGTGCCTTCTCATGGATGTACGAGTCGCGTGGAACATGTTCACTGTTTTAACCTCTGGCGGGAATTTTTTCTGTCCCCCAGTGTTCGGCTGGCGAGGTTCATCCTCGTCCTCACTTGGTGTTTCCCTTCCCTTGTGTTCGGCATTCAATTTGCCGGCCTGCTTGAAAACCCAGCACTCTTTGTGCGTGTGGTTTGCAGGCTTGTCAGGGGTGCCATGGATTTGGCACAGTCTGTCTAGGACTCTATTCAAACCAGACGGTCCCTCTTTACTGCCTTTAGATGGCTTATTTTGCTGATTAGGTCGAGAGCCCCTGAATCCGGCATTAACCGTTGTGTTATCCGGGCTCTCTTCCTTGTTTTGGCGTTTATTTTTATTACGCCGTGGCTTCCCGTTGCCATCCCTTATTTCGGATGTGCTGGGGTCGCTGGTGCCTTTACGGGCTAGCCAGCTATCTTCTCCCGCGCAGAAAAGGGTCATAAGGCTTGTTAGGGCTGCCATTGTCCTTGGCTTCTCTTGGCCGAGGTGTCTGGCGAGCCACTCGTCACGGATGCTGTGTTTGAATGCCGCTAAGGCTTCAGCGTCCGGACAATCAACAATTTGATTCTTCTTAGTGAGGAATCTGTTCCAAAGCTTGCGGGCGGACTCTCCGGGCTGTTGGACTATGTGACTTAAATCGTCAGCATCCGGAGGCCGGACATAAGTCCCTTGAAAATTGGCCCTGAAAGCGTCTTCGAGTTCCTCCCAACTCCCAATTGAATTTTCAGGGAGGCTTTTCAATCAGTGTCTAGCTGGTCCCTTTAGTTTGAGGGGAAGGTATTTGATGGCGTGGAGGTTATCCCCGCGAGCCATATGTATATGTAGGATAAAGTCCTCTATCCAGACCCCTGGGTCTGTCATTCCGTCGTATGCCTATATGTTCACAGGTTTAAAGCCCTGTGGAAATTCGTGGTCCAGTACTTCATCAGTAAAGCACAGGGGGTGAGCAGCCCCTCTTTATCTGGACGTAATGCGGCATGCCGTCGGATGTTGTTGTGTTCGGTGTTTATTCCGAACTGGTATTTGGTTGGTGTAGTTGTTTTGGTGACCATAGTCCCTCACCGGGGTGTGTCCTTTAGATCCGTAGATGGACCTAGCTGCGCCAGCTTTCTTACCCAGGTGCTCACGTAGGTCGTGTGCGGCGTCTGTAGCTGCTTTGTTGCGGTTCTGGAGTGGTACGTCTGGCCTCCTGGTCGTGTTACTCTTTGGTGGAACGGCCTCGTCGTCGAATTCTGGCGGTAGCTTATGTTTTGGGTAGCTCTTTGTATGGTGATCGTTGCCATATCTTTCTTCAGTGTCAAGCACTTTGTTCCATCTGCGGTTAAGCGTTTCCTGTGTGGCTTTAAGCCGTTGCTTCTGCTTCTTCAGACTTCTAGTTGTGGCCATAAGCTTCCTGCGGAGGTTTTCTCGTTCCACGTGTTCTTCCGAGATGATGAATGCATCATCGTCCGGACTGTCTTCATGTCCTGGGCCGGTGTGATGAACTCGTCCCTCTAGATCATTGTCTTCGGGCGTCTGCTCCGAACTGTGTTTGGCGTGACCTGGTTCGTCCTGCTCCATCGCTGGTTCCGTATGGTCGTTGTTGCCTTCGGGGTTGACCGAAGTATCGATCCTTTTGGCGCTCTTGCTGATATTTTTACTGTCGCTAGACTTGGAACGGCGTCTGCGCTGTTGCTTTGGCTTTTGCCCGGGGGTTTTATCTTCCGGATTGTCACCGTCGTCCTCCTTGGGCGTATCCACCATGTATATGTCATGTGACGAGGTGGAAGTCCGGCACCCCATAGATTCTGAATCTTCTCCTGCGTCGTCGTCCATACCGTCGATGCCTTCGGAGTCGAAGTCAAGCGCGTCGGTTAAATCATCAACCGTGGCTATGAAGTGGGTGGTGGGTGGGTAACGAATTTCTTCGTCGCCTGCTTCCCACTTGAGCCGGAGATAGTTCGGCCCGGAATTTTCTGTCAAGGACAGAGTTTTTAATGAGTTCAGCATGTCGCTAAAGGGCGAGTGCTGGAAGATGTCTGCAGCGGTGAACTCCATTATCAGAACCTAACCTGGCTCGACTGGCTCGGGAGTGCACGAACAGGAACCTACCACCGGATACGAGTCCGGGGATCCGGAGTCACAAGCCTCCTCAGAAGTGAGGCCCGTGTTCTGCTCTACCGCCGATGAGGGTTCGGCCTGCGGGGCAGGGTCCATCCCTCCGTCCTTGGGCAACGCGGCCTGCTCCGGATTTGAGTCCGGGGCTACCGCAGGGGTGATATCCCCAGCGCTGTCCGATAGCAGGTCTAGGCCATGTCTGTCGTGATTGTCCGGCGCTCCTGGCATGGGCTTGAATCCGTCGAAGATCGAGTCTCTACGGATGTCCGCCCTGTAGTTCGGGTTTCCGAACCTGATCTGATGGCCATGGGCGTGGCTGCCGATCTGCTCCAGATGGCCAAGCGAATTGGCCCGTAGGGCGAAGCTGCCGAACACGAAGATCTGTCCGGGGAGAAAAGTCTCGCCCTGGACCGCGTCGTTGATGATGATTGAGGGAGCCATCGAGCCCGACAGCAACGACACAGAGGAACTCTCAATGAAAGCACCAATGTCGGTGACAAAACCGGCGGATCTCGAGTAGGGGGTCCCGATCTGTGTGTCAAGGCTGATGGTAACAGGAAGCAAGGGACACGGATGTTTACCCAGGTTTGGGCCCTCTCGATGGAGGTAAACCCCTACTTCCTGCTTGATTAATATTGATGATATGGGTATTACAAGAGTAGATCTACCACAAGATCGTAGAGGCTAAACCCTAAGATCTAGCCTATGATGGTATGATTGTAATTGTGATCGGCCTTCTAAGGACCAACCTCTCCGGTTTATATAGACATCGGAGAGGGCAAGGGTTTACATGGAGTCGGTTACAAGGAAGGAAACACAATATCCGGATCGCCAAGCTTGTCTTCCACGCAAAGGAGAGTCCCATCCGGACACGGGCCAAAGTCTTGAGTCTTGTATCTTCACGCTTCAATAGTCCGGATGTTGTACACAGTTCGGCTGTCCGGATACCCCCTAATCCAGGACTCCCTCAACCATGACCATCTGTTGATCAACGAGCTAGTCAACTAGAGGCTCACTAGGGACATGTTGTGGTCTATGTATTCACACATGTATTACGGTTTCCGGTCAATACAATTATAGCATGAATAATAGACAATTATCATGAATAATTAAATATAATAATAACCATTTTATTGTTGCCTCTAGGGCATATTTCCAACACCTTGCCCCCACGCCGCTGCGAGGGGCACCACGACGCTGCTACAACACCACCCGCACCCCGCCGCCAAACGCGAACCGCCGCCAACAAAGCCGCCACAACCGGTCTGGCAACCAGTGCAGCCTCCAACCACAAGGAGCTCCCAAGACGGCGCCATGAGGAAGGGCAGAGCCGCAGCAGAGCATCCACCATGGAGCCCACGGCGGAAGCCCTCGTGCAACCCGCAGCATGCAGGGTCAGATCTAGCCAAACCAGATCAGGCCGTCGTGGCCAGAGGTATGCCACGCGAGCAGCCCATCATGTTGGGGCAGTAGCCTGCACGAGCGCCCTGCGCGCACACAGCCTTGTCGCTGGAGCACGCCACCACGCTGTCGCACCCCACCACCAGCGCGTCGCCACCGCACGAGGCAGCCGCCCCGCGCCAACCACCACTACCCGAGGGGAGCGAGACCCTGCCGCCACCGACACCGACCGGGCTTTGCTCGGCGGCGATTGGGGGAGGAGAGGGGAGGAGGGAGCCGAGTCCGGCGGCACTAGGGTTGGCTCTCATGGTCGCTCGCGGGAGCAACGCGGGAGGGAAGAGCAGTGGAGTGTGTCCTCAAACAAAACAATAACAACTATTTATTATGAGGGCATTGTCTCTCTAGGTACACATAAAGCTATATATATATATATATATATATATATATATATATTTAGAAAAGGAGGAATACCCCCGGCCTCTGCATCTGGACGATGCATACTGCCAATTTATTAATTATGAACACAAGATCTTACAAAGTCGTACAATAGTAAGACAAAAGCCACCATCTGAGCAACCTCTGTCGCTACTCCTATCTAGCTGATGAAGGGCGCTGATGGTCTGGGCCTAATACCAAACAGACCTCGCAACCAAACCTAATATCTAAGACCTGAGGTCCCAATTAGGACGCCTGCCGGGTATGGGCACCCACCAGTCCGGCGTGCTCCTCAACCAGGACGCCTGCCGGGTATGAGGCCGCCACAGCCACCTGCCACATATCCATCTTCAGAGTTGTACTGCTGCATCGGCCTTGCCCGGTCTTGCTGCCGCCAACGCCACCACGACACCAGACAGCGTCAACCCCCTGCGCGTGTCCTTCGCCACACATCTGACGCCAAGCCTCAGCTGCTCCATGCCGCCAAGAGCCGCCGCCAAGCATATGTAGAGAGAAACACCGCTCCACCGAAAGGGAGGCAGCACACCCCCACCCCTCACCTGCAGACCCTCCCATCCGATCCCAATGTCCTTGGCGCCGCCTCCAGGAAGGTTACGGTGCATGGGGCGCCGCCGACGCCCGATCCGCATCGGATCTTGGGTTTTCACCCGGACATGGGTCGGAGTGGAGAGATGGTGTCCTCAGCAGCGCCCCCAAGGAGGAAAGCAGCGCCAAAAGGCGGCGTCGCCGCTGCCGGACAGCCAAGGCAGCCAAGGTTTCCCTCGGACACCGATCTGCTCCACCAAAACACACCGGAGGTGGATCTGGCAAGATCCAAAACCGAACCGGGGACTGGGAAGGCATGCATGGAAGGGAGGGGGCAATACCTCCAGATCTGGCACGGGAAGATCCGCGCCGCGCTCAACCACCACCTGCGGCTCGCCGTCCTCACGGCCAAACCCTCAGGCACGCCGCACGCCACGCCAGTAGGGGCCGCCGCCCTGGATCCGAGGGCCTCCGCGAGAAAGGAGCGCCGAAGACCGCGCCACCACCTTCCCCGGCGCCCGCGCGGGCTTTCCCGACGGTCGTCTCCGGTGGCGGCGAGGGGGTGGGGGGTGGCGGCGGGAGAAAACCCTAGACTCCCCTGAGTCGCCCTAGGGGCGACGCGAGGGACGGCACCAACCAGGGATGCATACAACCATTTTAGTATGAGTACCAAGATAAACATGGTCCTCAGAATTTTTTAAATGAGTATCAAGATATTTCTTAAAGAGAGATTACACCACACACCAAGTTTGATCCTCAATAAACGGGGGAAAACCCCTGTGCATCACCAACTCGGGTCGCTAGGATGCACAACCGCATGCCCAAACACTGAGCCAAAGCTCTCTTTGCATAGTTTTCATGTATGGAACCTTGTAGTTATTTGCGCGTTCTTTCATGCATGTTTGATAAAAACCAATATTATCACTACAAAGTACAAACTGGTCACTAAGTACATATTAGCATAGAAGGCTCATCTCTGGCCTGACATGATTAAAGGCCATGCATGTATGAAGTATGAACAAGCTAAAGCTTTGTCTTCCAGCCTTACATGTAGCATATATCAGTTCCGAACTTTAACTTGTAATCATCATTATTAGGACTATTAAATCATCCAAAGGTATGCACATTATACATAAGCCGATCCACGTTAGCGTGTGAACATGGTCGATCTCTTTGTCAATGGCGCCCAATACACTAGTGGTGAAATCACACACGCTCCGAAAGCTTTTTCCCGGAGGAAATCTACCGAAGTGTCTAATATGTCGATCCTTGGCTTTCGCTTTTCGCTTTTGTGGATCATCTTTGAACAATGATGAGATTACCAGCGACTAATCAAGGGTTCGCGAGGGTCCTCTCCCGGTGGTTATTTTGTGTCTTTGGCAAAGCACAAGCACGGATCATGCGAGAGTGATCTTGGGCTCTACATCCCCTCAAAAGAAAAGAAAACTTGGCCTACATGCATGGCATGGATGACAAAAAGCAAAAACATCAGTGAGTGATGCGGCTATATCCTCTCAATTCAATTAGCTAGGGATGACGGAGACAGGCCTGCAGGGGCACCCAGGGAGGTGGCTTGGGATGTGGAGATCCTTTATTTGGTCTTCGGCGATTTCAAGATTGACCAAGTGTGTTTTTCCATTTGCTTCCCTTCTGAATGACTCCTATGGACTGCAATGGTTCCGAGCTTGATTATATTAAATCCTAGCTACACCTACAGGCATGCTTGCGCTGTAGATTTCCTAACAGGCTGATCGACTGATCAACTAGCTACACCTGCAGGCATGGGTGGATGTGGAACTGCTAACTTGAGGTTTCGAGCTTTGCTTTAGTAGTTAAAGATCAGTAGCGGCAGGTCTTATTTCTATACAGGTGAGAAATTATTTCTGAAGTCATCGGATTAACATCGAACTATCCAGTTCAATGCAATATCCTTATATGCACTACTGAAACTATCCAGTTCCGGAGCTCACACACATCAGGACAACGTGTAAACACATGCGTTGAACTCTGGGCGATCCGGTCGGCCGGCCCGCCGGAGTTCTGGTCTCGGGTCAAGGAGGTTGTTGTCTTCCCTCCCTCACCTTTCTACTTTTTCACCAGGCCAGGCTACAAAATCGCCTGTGTGACGGCTCGCGACGGTGAGATTTTCGGCGTCCGAAGAGTCAGTTCGTCTCATATCGAGGTGGTGTGACTCGATCACATATTGTGGTGGCGCTCTCCATGGTTGAAAAGAAACACTGATCCCTTCTCTTCCCAAAGTGGCCACGCGTATGCACTTTCTGCTGCCCGGCTGAAACTTGAGTGTGCATGCGAGACCATGCTTTCTTTGACTCAAGTTGCTTTTTTCTTAATACAGTACAGACGCAAACGCTCATATACTAGTGCATACACTCACTCCTACGAACGCACAAACGCACACCCTACCCCTATGAGCACCTTCGAAAGACTGAGTCGGCATATCATCTTGAAATTTAAGAAGTCACCGTAGGCACCTCGTCATCGACGGAAACATCTCCTCTCACTGAATGCGAATCACCGAAAATCCTGAAATAAATCTAGAAAAAAATGCTTTCTTTGACTCAAGCTGCTTTCGTGTTTTCATTTAGAACGGGGTTAACCTCTGTTGGTCTCATGCTTTGGTGAAACATTCTCCTTTCCTTTTTGAATCTTTTCTTGTTAGGTTTTTATTTTCCTTTTTCTTCCATAAGGAAACAACGGGAAGTTCTTTTTTCTGGTCTTGTAGTGTTGCTATGGGCCAAATTTGCCTCGCATGTCAGGACTTTGAGACTTACTTACCTTCCGGCACTGATATGTCTCGCCGACAGCGAGACCAGAGGAAGTCTCGCTGAAGGCGAGCTCCATATTGACCGGCCCATCACGCCGCCGACCGCAGGCCACAGGCCATATTCTCCTTTTTCTTTTCTTTTTTACTTTTTTGTTTTCTTTTACGTTATTTACATTCGTAGAAATTCCAGAGTACAAAAAAAACAATCTACAAAAAAAATTTGAAAAATGTTTAATACGTAAAGAGAAAATGTTTATCACGTATACACACAATGTATACAAAAACAATGTGTATGAAAAAAAATTGATCATGTATTTAAAAAATGTTAAACGAGCATTTGAAAAAAATGTTGGACAAGCAAGCATTTCAAAAATGTCAAATGTGTATAGGAAAAAGGTTGAACACGTATTAAAAATTGATCATGTATATAATTTTTTTAATCAAGCACTTGAAAAAATTTTGAACAAGTATTTCAAATATGTTAATCAAGCATTTGGAGAATGTTAAATGTGTATAGCGAAAATGGTGACCATGTATTAAAAAAATGAAGAAAAAAATTGATCACTGCTGGTCCACGCATGAGAGCTCCTCAGTGTCGTCTTTCAGGAAATTACTTCGACTCGCAAAGGTGATCCCAGCCCACACTGCAATCAGTAGCTTACTTAACTTGATCACTTACCCACGCTATAAAAAGAAGGGCATCATGGAAGATTTTGGGGTCCAAAGCCACGCCTTCTTTGCCCTTTGACCTTATTTCAACTTGAACATGAATTTGCCGCACATTTTGGTGTTATTATATTAACATAAGTGCATATAAAATGTTAATCAAGCATCTAAAAAAATGTTGAACAAGTATTTGAAAAATGTTAATCAAACATTTGGAAAATATTAAATGTGCATAGAAAAATGTTACTCGGCATCTGAAAATTGTTACATGTTTATTTAGAAAATTTTGAACATGTATTTAAAAAAAGTTTGATCTTTTGAATTTTTTTAAATTAACTATTTGAAAAAATATGAATGTATATAGAGAAAATGTTGACCAGGTATTCAAAAAATGTTGATATTGTATCTGAAAAATGTTAAACATGTATTAGAAAATTACATTAGATATATAACATAATGTGTATAAAAACTGAAAACCCAGAGAGAAAACCCATTGAAAAATGAGAAAGAAACAAAAAAACGAAGGAAAAATAAATAAAAGAAAAATATGCCAATGAAAACTGAAAAAGAAACAAAGAAAACCAGAGATAAAATAGAGAAAAAAACCAATAAAAAGAGAAAGAAACAAAGAATCCGATGTAAAAAATAGAAAATCGGTGGGAAAAACCGGCTATTTTCCCTCAAGTATGTACCACGAAGGCAACACAGACCCAGTGGCTAGAATCGGTAGCAACTCTCTAGGAGACCTGGTTTCGATTCACGCTTTTGCTCTATTTTTCTCCACTATTTAGGCTGTGTTAATTGGCCCGTCCAGTTCTACGCGAGACAGAAAAATCCTTCAGCAAGAGATTCTTCCAACTCGCTTAATGCGAGATATAGTCGCCGCGCTTACCTTCGGGCTTTAGCCAAATTCTCAACTCCGAGCCCGTGTAGGTGGGCCACCTGGTGCAAAAACTAACTTCGCCTCACTCTCAAGCTAAATAGGCTGGTTGTTGGCGCATCCCATTAGCACATGTGTTTTTTCTTATTTTCAAATAAAAATGATTTCCATGACTTCAGAAAGTAAAATTATTTTTAGTAATCACTCTAATATGCACTTAATTTATTTAAACAGAATTTGTTTCTGATTTTATTCTTTACATATTGTTTCTAAGCTTATTAGTGCGCACAAACTCATGTAAAAGAATGTCTACATTCACCCCTATGAACACTCCTAAGAGATTGAGTCGGCTAAACTTGAGATTGACGTGACGAAGTCACCATATGCCCTTTTAGTTGATGGGCATGTCATCTCCCACTAAAAGAATGGTCCTAGAAATCTTGAACAAAATCCAAACAAAATATGAGCATCCATGTCAAGTGTATAGCTTGAATCCAGGTAGTGATATAGCTCATTTCACACATGATGTATGATTTGTGTATATGTGTTAAATGAAATGTTCACACAATAAATATTCCATAAGATCAGGTAAATGTAAAAATATTTTTCTGCTATGTGGAAAATGTTATGTGTTATAATTTTAAAATATTCATGCATTCTAAAATAAACGCTATGGCTAAAATATATCCAAATAGATATTTCTTCCTTCTAGAACAGATGTTCATATGTATGGAAATAAATATTCATCACTTGTCAAGAAAACATCATGTACTTAGTTTTTTTTACGTATTTATCATGAATAAATGAAACATAAATTAAGAAAACAAGGGGCAAATAAAAATAAAAATAAATAGGTAGAATAAGTAATTAAACAAATCTTGTTTAGATGTAAGTATAGAAAATTAAGTGAAAGAAAAGTATTCAAATAAAATATCAAACATCATGTTTACATGTTTTAGCAACTTTAACGAACAACAATGTCAAGATATGATATTTTTTTTCTCAAAAAAGGAATTGAAATCGAATTTAGTGATTCAGCCCAACTGCGCCCCATCCTTGGGGCAATGCATCCTCTTAGAGCTAGCCTCTTGGAACGACATGTGCAAAAGTATCAGTGTTTATGGGCCAAGTCCACCTCAATGCCTAAGGTGTTGTTTTAAACGGCATTGTATATTTGAGGGTTTAAATTAGATCAAATTTAACTTTAGGGCGTTATTGCTCCGCGAAATAGTTTTGGAAGTGTAAATTAGCCAAAGCAATTCACTTTAGGGAGTTATGGCTCCACTTGAATAGATTTGAGGGTGAAGAATATTTTTTTCATCGCCTAATAATAATTCCAGATGTACACAATTGGGCCTAGAAAAGTAGAATGGTTAGAGTCCAAGCCTTAGTTTGTCACACAACAAACCACAAATGAACAATATGGCAGTTAGTACAACTAAAAATATGAGCAACAAGATTATGATTTGTTTTACATAGAAGCAGATCGTCCCTTTTTTAGAACTTTCCCATTTGATTACTTTTAGTATACAATAGTAAGCATACAAGGGCACACATATGTCTTCTTTGAGAATCAAAATGTATATCGAGTACCTCTAGGGGAGGCCACACCCTGAGCTGGTCTAGGGTTTTTGTCGTACAAAAACTTAAATAGTAAATAAACTTAAAAACCTCCATAAATCAACAAAACCCAAAAATATAAAAACATGGGATCCTAAGTGTACTAGGCTATAGCGTAGCGGTGTGTTTAGATCTTCCTGTGTTCTTTGTTGCTACCGTGGTTGCGTGTGTTCCCATTATCATGGGATCGGTTATGTAAGAGAGTGACCTCGCCACCTTGTATCGTCCCGTCATGTTTTCTTCCGTTGTTGCTTTATATATAAAACGGGGCAAAAGCCCGTTTTGAGAAAAATAGAAAAACATGACACGCGCTAGAGGGACCGACGCGTTCACTACTGTTTTCCCAAAATAAAAAGCTTGACTACATTTTTTGTATTGATTTACTTTTTTTTCACACGCATGCATGCGTAGAGCACATTACTAGCACGAGGGAAAAGCGATAATGTTGGTTTGCTACGTCTAGAAACGGAGGCTTCCTTTTTCCTGTTCGATCCCTATATTTGGAGCATCTAGTGCGTCAAGATTTGTTGAGGTTGCTACGGACCCCACCTGTAAGGGTGTGTATCGCTGGTTGAGAGTAACACATACCTAGTCATAATGGGTTGGTTGGTTTTCCTCGTTATGAGAAGGTATGGACTGGTTTTTTTTCCTTTTATGTTTTTCTATTTTTAATTAGTTTTTCTATTTTTTTTGTGTTTGTTTTCTCTTCTCTTTTTATTGTTTTCACATTTTAATTCATGAATTAGCCTTTTAGATTCAGAGTCTCCTGGTGCATTGCGGGTTGGGGGGTTACTATGGAGCCCGCCATTAGGGAGTATGTTGTCGGTCGAGAGTAAGGCACACCTCGCCGTAATGACCTGGCCGGTTATCCGATTTTAAAAAGGTATTGCATGGTCTCGTATTTTCTTTTTTCTATGTTTTTAATAATATTCCTATTGGTTTTCTTTTCTTTTCTATTTTCATGCTTTTTTATATTTTAATTCACGGATATTTATTAAAATCCATGAACGTTTAAAAGAAACGTGCATATCTTTTCCCATTTTGTGAAGGTATTCACTTTGTTTTTATGTTTTTCTATTCTTATGTAGTTTTCTATTATTATTATTATTATTTCATGTTTTTATATTTCTTTTTTGCCTCCCTTTTTATTCTTTTCCATTTCATTTTTCACATTTTAATTCATGATAAGCTTTCTAGATTTTGAGACTCCTTGTGTGTCTAGCGGGGTCGCTATCGACCCCGCATATATAGGTGTTGCTTGCTGGTTGAGAGTAACGCACACCTAGTCATTAAATGGGCCAACCCATTTTTCCGGTTTTGAGACGGTATTGCCTGGTTTGCGTTTTTCTTTCTTTTCTGTGTTATTTGACTATTTAACTTTTTTTATATTTGTTTATTTTAATTTATTTTAATTTTTTATATTTTAATTCATAAACATTTTAGAAAAACATGAATATTTTTAAATGACATGATACAAAATAATTCATGAATATTTCTAAAGTTCATGAAAAAAATTATAGTGTGAGTTTTAATATTGATGAAACTTTTTCAAATTCATGAACAGTCTTTGAAATTCATGAATATTTTTGATAATTACACTTTTGAAATTTGAAACATTTTAAAATGCATGCACATATTTTTATTAAACCAACTTTTTCAAAGAATACGATAGCCGATTAGCTAGTAGTGGAGTGAATCGGAAAATAAAGCTAAGCAAACGAGTGAAGCATGTAGCCGAGGTGAGTGAGTGATAGTTTCATTGGCCGGCCATATGAGTGTTATAGCAACAATTCCATGGTTTCAAGGTGGAATAAGAGCTCTCAAGGGGCTCACACAACCACTACCGGATGGCATCGATTCCGAAACGTGCAAGGAAGCCACAACCATGCACCGAACAACTGCACTCTCTTCTCAGAACAAATACAGTCTCGAACAACAACCCACAGCATAATTAAAACTCAAACCAACATGGATAAAATCAACACCAAACAGCCGACTAGATTATCCTGCTAGAGATGAAAGAGTTGATCCAATGAGTAAAGAACATAGCCTCTAGTATTACGGCGAAGTTTCAAACCTGTCATGTCTGAGTGGACGGACTACTGCTATTTTCGGCCGCCAGCTGGTAAAACCTGAATGCAACAAAGAACTGGAAGGTGGCGCGTCTCTTCAAACCAAACGGGGATGCCTGCCCTCTTGCTGCTTGCCCTGCACTGCAAAACATAAAACTGCCGAGTTAATGCCAAGTACACCCACGTGAGCATTATTCAGTGCTTCATCTACTTATGCCAGTGACCTGGCCATCCAACGAGGTCATGTTCTCAAGCTAATTACCCTGTAAATGAACCACATGTAGGAGCACTTTGTCTTTAAGTATCTGGGGTCAAGACTGAACTCAAATTTGTGTAGTTCAGATAACCAACGAGTTTGATGTTTGCAAGAACAGTTTGCAATGTAAAAAAACCAATCATTTGATACCATAAAATGTTTAAAACGTTGGTATACATAGATGCGTCATCTGTCCTTCTTGTGTTGCCCCTCTATCATTTTTCTCCTTTTCTTTTTGATGAATCCTCTTCTGTCCTTTCTTTTTTCCTTGGAGTTTTGTCATGTTGCGATTCATAACAAAGTTCTTACTGCTGTTATGAGATGTGGCCCAACACCAAACGTCGATAGAAGTAGGTGGTCCATTTTATTTGTTTATTTTAACAGGAGGTAGCTGGGCCAGTTTGCGTTGGCTCTTTCTCCTCTGGTCATGATCCAATTAAATCCATTCACGGCTATGATTGCTTATGGACAACTCGTTGGTTGCCTATTTAGTTTCGCTGAAATGCTACCGAATTCCAAGCATTTTTTTTAGAAAAGAGGCATATGCCCGGCTTTAAACTGAGACTCTTACAAATTCGACACATAACGAATACAAGATGTCTAAGTGAATGCAAACGAGCACCAACAAGAAATAAAAGGGGTTTGATACATGACCATAAAGGCCAAGCCAAGTGACGCACCCTGGCAACATAGGAACGACAGATGTCGACTGGCACACATCGAACCGCTGCGCGCGCGGGGGAGGGGGGGGGGCACGGTTGCACCCTCCCATCGAACCGCTGCGCGCGCGGGGGAGGGGGGGGGCACGGTTGCACCCTCCCAGATCTCCCGAGCTCCGTGCACCTATCCTGCACCCTTGAGATGAGTCGCTCCACGTGCGGCCGGTCCTTGAGTCTCGCCAGAAGCTGCCATAGCTGCAAAAGTATCACAAATTTATACATCATGTCCGTCGGATATCAGAACATCTCAATCAGTGCTTTATTGCGTGTAGTCCATGGTGACCAAAGCTAGCGCAGCAAATCCCACCCAAGCTAATCTATGAGCCGATCCACTCGTGGCTTGTACGAAGTGGTAGAAGTCCGCAAAGCCGGACGGGTTCCACCCACATCCAGTGGCCTCCCGCAACACACTCCAGGCAAATCTCGCGACAATGCACCTAAAGAGGACATGATCGGAAATTTCGTCAAGACCGCACCACACGCAAGTATCGTTTCCCGAACCATTTCTCTTCACCACTTGGTCCCCGCTGGAATCCGGTTCCTAGCAAGCTTTTTGGAATCCGCGCCAACGAGATGCCGCTAAGGTCACAAGGTACAAAACCCTTGAAAATCTCCTTATACAAAGAATCCGTAGAGAAAACGCTCAACGCCTCTAGTCTCCAAGTGATAAAATGTTTGCCAGATGTGATACATGGTTATGGCTAACTTGGAGATGGATTGATGTGCTGGTGAAGATGGTGATGGCTATGGATATGAGATGGGAAATGGTGGCAGATAGGGTTTGTGAAAGGCGTCTGATGCGGAGATGGAGGTTCTGGCGTCTGCTCTTCGCGAATCAAGCATGATTCACTTTATAAAAGTTGTTGAGGTGGACGCCACGGTGTCATGGACGGCTTGTATGAGAGCACACGCTCGTACCAGACGCCATCTTGTGTTTTGTTGGTGCTAGTGCGCCTCCCACTTGTTTTCTTATAACTCCATTTTGCTTATTTCCATGTATAGAATTGATTTTCACCATATATAGCCCCTTTCTCGTGGAATTTCGCAATCTGTTGCACTCATTAGAGGGAATATCTCAGATGTTATGAAATAAACTAGTTTAAACAACGGTGTGATAAGCATAAAAATACACTCATCACGATTGACAATCCTATGATGGGAATTCTTCTCCACAAGAGGAGGTCTTGATGATCCACTAGGGATTCTTCTGCGAAGGAGGTCTTGATCTACAATGGAGGTCTTCATTTCCAAAGGAGAGTGGCAGATATGAGCAAAGCTCTCTCCAGTTCTTCATCTGTGCTTTCCTAACCCTAATTCGTCCAAGGGGTATGATATATATAGTCTAGGGGGTGAGAGAGGACACATGGGCCAAAGCCCTAGTGGTTGTGCGTAGGTTGTTATCGGACGCTGGTGGTTACTGGATGTCCGGTGGCTCGTGCGATACCGGATTTCCGGTGGCTCGGGAGGTACCAGACATCTTGTAAGAATAGAAAGTCCAATATTTTTTAGGCGATTCTCTTTTGGATAGTGGCATTAGATTTCCGGTAAGGAACGGATGTCCGATCGCTCAGGACTTGTCGGATGTCCGGTCACTGTAGACTTTGTCTTCAGGTGGTTCCCCTAGTCGTTGCCCTTCACGTTGCACCGGATGTCCAGAGGTTCCACCGGATGTCCAGTGGTCGATGCAGTTTAGCAGCTCCTTCACTTGTGTTGCTTGCTTTGCTTCCCCGCGGTCTTGACCATTGCTCCTAGCGTCTGCATGGCCGTTTTCTTGGTACCTAAGCACACAAAGCATCTCCGCTTTAGGTGGCAACCATATCTTACTTGAAAGGAAAGGGGAATCACCTAGGAGCGAGTTCACCTCATGTTCAATGGCACGTGCACGAGCTCTTGTCATAGGACCACTTGGTGATTGGGGAGTTGGAGTAGTGCCCATGGGGATGCCCTAAACGTGCATCATGGGAGGAATGCCTAGTGCCACCGCCATCAGAGTCCCCCTCCTTCCTTCTCCTTTCCCTCTTCACAGCCAGAGGGCGTGCCAGGTGAAGCCTAGTAGGCGGCGACACCCGGGCTATGTCGTCTCCTTGTGCGGGGTCTTCGATGCGGGTCAAGGCGGATGTACCTGGGGGTCATCCAGGGGGTGGGGAAGGAGGTGCCTTCCTGCCCGTCTCTTTGGTCGTCGTGGCTACAAGCCCAGGCGACGTTGAAGTTGGTGCCTTAGTTGCCGGTGCGGCGACCCTGGAGGTGGAAGCCATGGTGCTTGTGGCCGGAGCTCACGACTCAGGTGTTGGCTGGTTACTATGGTCGTGCGAGAGGTGTGGTGGCCAATGCGATGGTTGGAGGCGGTGGTCTGGAGGACGCCTTGTGGCTTGATGTACTATGCCTTGGAGGCAAAGTGGGTTTGCCAGGGTGAAAACCCTCTCTGGCTATGCCAGGCCGACGGCGGGGAGGCGCCTATGGGGGTCGTCTCCTTCTTGGAGGTGTTGCTATGGTGCCTTTTCATCCTCCATGTTGCTCCGGGGGAAATCTTGATCCCTGGATCGGGTGGTGGCTGTGCTCGGTATCGTGCCCTTCTTGAAGGCACCACCTTGAAGCACTACGTTCATTGTGCACGGCTTCACTAGCAGTTTATAAACACCATGTCTCTTGCCTTGAGTGTGTGTGGGGTGTGGTGTTCGGCTGTATGTTGGTCGATGCTTTATCTATAAAGGGGGGCGAGCCTTTTTTGTTGAATACGTCCGAGAATATCACTTCCCATCGCCCAAGAAGTTGCACACTCATCTTGCTGCATGTCATTAACCAGAAACCAGGCCACCAGAGAGAGACTCGCGACCCCAACCCACCCTCCGCCAGAGAGAGACTCTATCACATCACACATCCCCGCTGCCCGCCACCGGCCTCCGGCCGTTGGCCGGTGGCGGCGGGGCCTCCAGATTGACTCCTCTCCTTTCCTTCACCTCTCCCACTCGCGACCCTCTGTCCCGGAGCCCGTCGGCGCATATTGTTGATTCCTGTTGTCGGATCGGATCGGGGCTTACTGGTGGTCATCTACATGATCTAGTGCTCGCTCAGATCGGCCTCCTGCTGATTACCCTTGGCCAGATCAGGTCAGGGAAGGCTGGAAGTCGTCAACATGGTTTGTTGTTGCCTCAGATCCGTCCATAGCAGATCAAGTAGGCGGCCAAGCCTTTAGGCACTGGGGGAGTCTTCCTCGGCAACGCATCGCGACTGCAACATGCCCTGCGGCGGTGGCCCCCCTTATTGGACGGTCTTGCTGTAGCAGGCATATCACGTTGGTGGCGGATACAAGGTGTGTTGGATCTGTTGAGGAATATTGCATGGGAAACAAAAAAATTCCCACACTCACCAAGATCAATCTAGGAGATGAACATCTACGAGAGGAGAGATTGCATCTACATACCCTTGTAGATCGTTAAGCGGAAGTGTTAAGAAACACGGTTGCTGTAGTCAAATGTCTTCGCGATCCAATCATGATCTGTCCCGTGAACTCCCGATCCAAGTGTCGAACGGACGGCACCTCTGCGTTCAACACACGTACGGCTTGATGACGCCTTCACCTCCTCGATCCAGCGAACGATGGTGAAGTAGTAGCTCGAGTCCTCCGGCAGCACAACGGCGTGATGGCGATGGTGGTGGAGAAATCTCAGCAGGGCTTCGCCAAGCCTCACGGAGAAGAAGAAGTACTACGAGGGAGAGGGAGGGCAGCGCTGTGGCATAGATGGGTGTGGCTACCCTCCCTCTACCCCTCTATATATAGGGGGAAGGGAGGAGTAGGGGCACCCTAGGGAGGCCGGCAGCCACCAGGGGGAAACTCTAAATGGGTTTTGGTGCGCCTCCCCCAGGGAGCCTTGGCCACCAAGGAAAAGGGGGTGGATGCCCTAGGGGAGCTCCCTAACCCCTTTTGGTTATGTGTGAAAGGGGGATGGGGCGCACAACCCCTTAGTGGGCTAGTTTGCCCCCTCCCCTTGGCCCATGGGGCCCCCGATACTTGCCGGGGCCCCCTGAAACCCCTTTTGATGATGCTGGTCATCACCCGGTACCCCCGGAACAATTCCGAACTCCAATACCCTTCATCCAATATATCAATCTTCACCTCCGCACCATTCTGGAGTTCCTTGTCACATCTGGGATCTCATCCGGGACTCCGAACAACCTTCGTTAACCACTGTCGGTGTCAAAACCGGCGGATCTCGGATAGGGGGTCCCGGACTGTGCGTCTAGGCGAATGGTAACAGGAGACAAGGGACACGATGTTTTTACCCAGGTTTGGGCCCTCTCGATGGAGGTAAAACCCTACTCCTGGTTGATTGATATTGATGATATGGGTAGTACAAGAGTGGATCTACCACGAGATCAAGGAGGCTAAACCCTAGAAGCTAGCCTATGGTATGATTGTTGTAATGGTTGTGTGTCCTACGGACTAAAACCCTCTGGTTTATATAGACACCGGAGAGGGCTAGGGTTACACAGAGTCGGTCACAATGGTAGGAGATCTACATATCCGTATCGCCAAGCTTGCCTTCCACGCCAAGGAAAGTCTCATCCGGACACGGGACGAAGTCTTCAATCTTGTATCTTCATAGTCTTGGAGTCCGGCCGATGATGATAGTCCGGCTATCCGGACACCCCCTAGTCCAGGACTCCCTCAGTAGCCCCTGAACCAGACTTCAATGACGATGAGTCCGGCGCGCATATTGTTCGGAATTGCAAGGCGGGTTCCTCCTACGAATAATCCATAGAAGATTGTGAACACCTGGATAGTGTCCGTCTCTGCAAAATAAATTCCACATTCCACCGTAGAGAGAATAATACACACACAGGTTCAATCTGCTGACGTATTTTGTGGCATGACGTCACACCACCACCAAGCCTTTACTTGAATCATTTTTATTATACCACTTCAGCGCGTTTAGCGAAGCGGTTTCCTTGGCACGTCTTGTCGAAGCAGAGATCGTGTTCCCCTTATTCCAGGATTCCCTTCAATACGGACGTGGGTAACCCAACCGCGCCGTTGATTGTGGCGCTTGGGAGATAAGCGAGTTTTGCCAGGCCGGTGGGGACGAATAGTCTCCGTCCGCCCATATATAAGGGGATAAGGATCAACCCTCTTTACCTACGCCTTCTTCCTCCTTTTGCTTATCCATCTCCGCGCACTCGAGCTCCAGCGCCCAAGTCCGCACATCTTGTCTCAACCTTCTCCAGCCATGTCCGGAGTGGGAGGCAAATGGATGGCCTCCTCCATTACGGAGGGACACATCGAGAGGCTGCGCGGCGCCGGATACTTGTCCGGTGACATCGCGCATCGGCTGCCCGACAAGGGGTAGCTCATCCCCACCCCCAGGCTCCATGAGAGGGTCGTATTCCTTCCCCACTTCCTCCGCGGACTGGGCTTCCCACTTCATCCCTTCGTCCGGGGGCTCATGTACCACTACGGCCTGGACTTCCATGATCTGGCGCCAAACTTCATCCTCAACATCTCGGCATTTATCATCGTGTGCGAGGCTTTCCTCTGCATCCAGCCCCACTTCGGCTTGTGGTTAAAGACCTTCAATGTCAAGCCGAAGGTGGTGAAGGGCGTCCAAGCGGAGTGCGGAGGCGCCATGGCGGGCAAAATGCCCAACGTCCTCTGGCTCGAGGGTGCCTTCGTGGAGTCCATCAAAGGGTGGCAATCGGGGTGGTTCTACATCACCGAGCCGCGTGACCCTAAATGGGCAGCGGCCCCCGAGTTCAGATCTGGTATCCCCATGCAGCTCACCTCCTGGAAATAGAAGGGCTTGCTATGGGGCAGTTCGGATGAGCTGACAGGACTCCAGTCCTGCCTCCAAACCCTGGTGAACAAGAAGCTTAAGCTTGTCAACGCAATCCAGGTCATGCTCGTCCGCCGGATTCTCCCCTGCCAACAACGGGCCTTCAATTTGTGGGAGTTTGATTCGGCACAGCACCGAACTCTGAGCGGGCTCTTCAACACGACGTACGAAGCTGCCTGGAAGGTGCTGTTCAAGGGCGCCGAAGCTCCCGCATCCGCTACTGAAGATCGCGGATTTAGCACACAGCGCCCGGTCGGCGAGGTAAGCTTTGCTATCCTTTACGGGACGCTTACTCTTATCATACTTTGACTCTATGTGGGATCTAATCTCCCCTTTCCTTTGACAGGGCTGGATGAAGAAGGCGGAGCAGACTATCTGTCCGGCTCCCCTGCCAGAAGACCTAGTAGATGCCCGTCTAGCGGGGCTACTGGTTCCGGCACCACATGTGGTGCCGGAGAAGAAGGCCAAGAAGGAGGCCACGGGTACTCGAAAGAGTTCCCGTTTTCAGGTGTCTGATGACTCCGAGGCAGATCCCGCCCCCGAGGACAAGGAGAAGAGAGAGGACTCTCCCCAGGAGGGGGGAGAGAGGAAGAGGAAGGCTTCCCCAACGGGGGAGGCTGAAGGGTCCAAGAGGGGAAGGACCCTTCCTCCGGACAGCTCCGCCAACGCTAACGAAGGCGACGAGGGGTGGCCCTCAAGGGCCAAGCCCCGGGCAAGATCGTAAGTATCCGGATTCCTGCATGATTTATAATTTCTCTTTCTCGCCACACAGTGTCCTTCTAATGCCGCATACAACCTGTAGTCCGGCCGAGGATGATTTTCCCGCTTCTTCGAGCGGGTCCTTGGCTCCGTCGGATGTGGATTTCATTCCGACCGCCTCCACCCCTCGTGACGCCGAGGACGCCGAGGTGGGGTCCCAGGAGGGGACCTGCCAGGAGGGTGAGGCTCCGGAGGTGCCACAGGGCAGCCTCCCGGACTTCGCACCGGACTCCGCCCCGGAACCCGCAGTGGTTCCGGAGTCTGGCAGGCGGCCCCTTCATAAGAAAGGCAAGACCGTGGCACCGGCGGACTCCGTCCAACCGGAGGCGCCGGATAACTTGTTGGAGGCGCTCAACGGCGCTTCCATCGAGGAAGAACACCACACTATCATGAGTGCGGTGATTCAGAAGGTTCAGCTCACCAAGAGCAGGCTGACCGAAGCCTGCAGCAGCCTTCTAACAGGCTTTGAGGTAAGAAGTTTTTAAAATATGTAATGTAATACCGCATAGACAGTAGCCCCTGATGCTCGGTTCGGTGTTCGAAAAGAAAAGCCGGACTGAGGATCTAAAAAGATATACGCAGGAGTTCTAAAAATATGTCAATATGGGATTGCAGGCTGCGCTGCTGACCTCTGTCGCATTGACTGTGGAGGTCAGTGCTTTTAAGCAGGACCTCCAGCGGACTGAGAACGAGCTCGGCCTTGCCAAGAGGCAGCTCGAGGACAAAGAAGGTGAGTAACACCGTATTAAATTTGTACCTTACAGAAAAGGATTTTGGTTGCAATGGAAATAACAAGGATAACATGGGCACTGCAGGGGCCACGAACGAGGTGGCGACCCTGAAGGAGGCCGTGTCCACGGCCGTAATGCGGCCGCGGAACGAGCAAAGCGAGAGAAGCAGGAGGCGCGGGTGGCGGAGGTGCAGCAAGAGCTCCAGGCTCTCATGGAAAAGCATGAGAGTTTGGAGCGTGACTCGAAGACTCGAGAATCCGAGCTTGCCTCGGCTCTTGAGAGTGCCAAAGCCGCTAAGGTCGAGGCCCATAAGGCCCTCCAGGAGATTGAGGCGGTGAAGAAAATAGCGGCGGGTAAGGCATTTCTCATGCAAAGCAAGCATGTGAGTGTGAATTACCTGTTACTTACCCGGATTCGGAGCTCTCCAGGAGCGTTTGCAGATCTGCCTTGCAGCGTGTCTGATGCCGCCGCATTCTACCGGGCCGAGGAGGGGAGCTCAACGGAGAAGGTCTTCTGGTCTCAGTATGCTGAGGCCGGACATCCGGTGCCCCTTAGCGACCAGCTGAAGCAGCTGGTCGAGCTCCACAAGGTAGCCGAGCAGGCCATGAAGGGCCTCATAGTCCGGCTGTGGCCTGGAGAGGCCATGCCTGGGAGCTACTTCGGCCTCGTGCGGCGGCTGGTGGATGCGTGCCCTTGGGTGGAAGTTATCAAGCGCTCCGCCTGCATCGAAGGTGCCCGCCGGGCCCTTGCCCGCGCAAAGGTGCACTGGGGCAGGCTAGATGCTGAGAGGCTTCTGACAGACGCGCCGCCGGTGGGCAAGGAGTATCGTACGCTCGAAATGTATTATAAGAGTGTCCTGAAGGGTCCCCGCAAAATTGCGGACGAGTGCCCCAAAGATGTAATATTTGAGTAGACTCGCAATGTGTCATCCTGTGCGCTGAAAACTTTGTTCATATGCGCTAAGCAACGCTTGTTTATTTAAAATATTGCCTTCTGTTTGGCCGTTTATCAAATCTGAGAGATGGCAAGTCGTCGGCTTCAGCCCCCATGCCACGAGTGCTGGGGTGTTCGGGATAAATTTGAGCACTCTTGTTCCCATATTTGGGTCCATCTAGGGAGGCGCTCAACACAATGAACTAGGCAACCGGACTTATAATGCTTGAACACTCTCACTTAGCCATAGAATTCTATAATTTAAATTTCGGGGAAGCCCCTAGTGTTCGGAAGGCCGAATTTGGGGCGCTATCCACGCCTGGGCCGGACAGTTAGTCGGCTCCTCGCTCTAAGCGGCATAAGTCTTTAGGGACTCGAAAAAAACCTCTCGAACAGCGACCGGCTCACGCCTCATCATGACGGTCAGTTTTAGCTTTCTCCACTGAGGTGTTAACACAGATCAACTGGGGCGCAATCGCAGTGGTTCTCCCAACGCTACCTTACCCGATAAAACGGAACGTAAGGTACCAAAACATGGGAGCCGGGCAAACCCAACTATTGACCCAAGACATGATTCGGAGCCGATGCATATAGTGCTATAAGTTCGGGGTGCCGCACTTGTGAAAGTGTTTGGACTTGTCACACCATAATGCGGGGAACACAAGCCCCTGGTGTATTTGGCCGTACCAAAGTGTATGGATGCAAAACGTCATAAATGAACATATATGTAAAAAGGGAATGCAATTATAAGCGAAAAGTGATGCATTGTTCATTCAAGGAATTCTGCCATGAGTGCAGAACGATACAAATAGTGCGGTAAGCAAGGGGTTGGACTATTAGGCATGTCCCCCTCCAGGGGTAGGCTGTGGAATGGTGTATTTAACAGATTTAATGCTCGTAATGGAGACCACCTGAGTGTTCGTCGTAGCCTTTGTCCTTCCCTGGCTGTTGCATCGTGAGTTCGGCAGATTCGCCGCTAGACAGGGTCTCTGATGAACGGAGTCCTGTGGATAAAAAAAAGAAAAAGGAAAAGAAAAAGAACGACACACTTGTGAGCCCCTGGTGTGGTTGAGCCGCACTCTGGGCCTGTCGTGGTCGTGCCCCTCCCCCAATGCCCATGGTATCTCCAGAGCGTAATGATGTACGCGGAGAGCTGGTCTTGCAATCATGCAAGGGTTGGGGTTGGGGCCGCATTGCTACTTGTGCTCGGAACGTGCCAGGTGGTCTTGATGTATGTTGCTCCGGGCGCGTTTGTCCATGTCCGGTTGTTTAACGGCCGGACTCCAAAATTGCCTTAAGAGGCTGCTCTGTACTTCTGCCGGGAGAGCAGCTGTATGTTCCTCCGTTAGAGGGAGCGTTCAGTGTTTCCGTTGACCGTGATGACTCCACGAGGGCCTGGCATCTTGAGCTTTAGGTATGCATAATGCGGCACCGCGTTGAACTTTGCAAACGCGGTTTGTCCGAGCAGGGCATGATAGCCACTACGGAACGGGACTATGTCAAAGATTAACTCCTTGCTTCGGAAGTTATCCGGGGATCCGAAGACCACTTCCAGTGTGACTGAGCCTGTACAATTGGCCTCAACACCTGGTATGACGCCTTTGAAGGTCGTCTTTGTAGGTTTAATCCTTGAGGGGTCTATGCCCATCTTGCGCACTGTATCCTGATAAAGCAGGTTCAGGCTGTTGCCGCCGTCCATCAGGACTCTAGTGAGGTGAAATCCGTTGACGATTGGGTCTAAGACCAATGCGGCGAACCCGCCATGGCGGATACTGGTAGGGTGGTCCCTTCGATCGAAAGTGATCGGGCAAGAGGACTATGGATTGAACTTCGGGGCGACTGGCTCCATCGCATATACGTCTCGAAGTGCACGCTTCTGCTACCTCTTGGGTATGTGGGTTGCGTATATCATGTTTACCGTCCGTACTTGTGGGGGGAACCCCTTCTGTCCTCTACTGTTCGGTGGCTGGGTCTCCTCCTCGTCGTCTCTATGCGGCCCCTTGTCATTGGTTTTGGCAATTAACTTGCCTGCCTGCTTGAATACCCAACAATCCCTGTTGGTGTGATTAGCTGGCTTTTCGGGGGTGCCATGTATCTGGCAAGAGCGGTCGAGTATTCGGCCCAAATTGGACGGACCCGGAGTAGTTCTTTTAAATGGCTTTTTCCGCTGACCGGGTTTTGAGCCTCTGAATCCGGCGTTGACTGCCGTATCCTCAGTGTTATTGTCGTTAACGCGGCGTTTGTCTTTGTTGCGACGTGACCTGCCATTGCGGTCCTTGTAGTCCGGACTGCTGGAATTTTTTACTAAGGTTGTTACTGCGGGCTAGCCAGCTGTCCTCCCCCGCACAGAAGCGGGTCATGAGTGAAGTGAGGGTTGCCATGGATTTCGGCTTTTTCCTGTCCTAGGTGCCGGGCCAGCCACTCGTCGCGGATGTTATGTTTGAAGGCTGCGAGGACCTCTGCATCCGAACAGTCGACGATTTGATTTTTCTTTGTTAAGAACCGTGTCCAGAACTGTCTGGCCGATTCGTCTGGCTGCTGGATTATGTGGCTTAGGTCATCGGCGTCTGGTGGTCGCACATATGTGCCCTGGAAGTTGTCGAGAAATGCGGCTTCCAGGTCCTCCCAACACCCAATTGACTCTACTGGCAAGCTGTTAAGCCAATGCCGAGCTGGTCCTTTAAGCTTGAGTGGGAGATACTTGATGGCATGGAGATCGTCACCGCGGGCCATATGGATATGAAGGGGATAATCTTCGATCCAAACCGCGGGGTCTGTTGTGCCATTGTAGGATTCAATGTTCACGGGTTTAAACCCTTCGGGGATTTGATGATCCATTACTTCATCTGTGAAGCATAGTGGGTGTGCGGCGCCTCTATACTGGGCAATATCATGACGTAGCTCAAGAGAGCTTTGTCTGCTATGTTCGGCCCGGCCGGAGTTGCTGTATCCGGCGCGACGGTAATCGTCGTGGATCGTGGGGCGCCCCCGTGATCTGTAGATAGATCTTGATTGTTTTGCCTTGTCCTCCAATATGTCTCGCAAGTCCGGCGCATTCCCCCATGGCTTCGCGCTTTTTGAGCGGTGCCGGGGTACGGTTCTGGTGGAGGGTCTAGATGCCTCTCTGTCGCGGCCACGAGGTGGTCGGTCAGCCGTATTGTGCGCTGGTGATGAAGGTTCGTATGCCTCCTCCTCTAATCGGGGGAGCAACTTGCGTTTTGGGTAGCTTTTGGAGGGGTGTTCGTGTTGGGGAACGTAGCAGAAATTCAAAATTTTCCTACGTGTCACCAAGATCTATCTATGGAGAGACCAGCAACGAGTAGAAAGAGAATGCATCTACATACCCTTGTAGATCGCTAAGCGGAAGCATTCAAGTGAACGGGGTTGATGGAGTCGTACTCGTCGTGATTCAAATCACCGATGATCAAGTGCCGAACGCACGGCACCTCCGTGTTCAACACACGTACAGCCCGGTGACATCTCCCACGCCTTGATCCAGCAAGGAGAGAGGGAGAGGTTGAGGAAGACTCCATCCAACAGCAGCACAACGGCGTGGTGGTGGTGGAGGAGCGTGGCAATCCTGCAGGGCTTCGCCAAGCACCGCGGGAGAGGAGGAGTACTTGTGAGAGGGGGAGGGCTGCGCCAGAACTTCGTCTGAAGCTCCCATGCGTCTCCCCACTATATATAGGGGTGGAGGGGCTGGTTTCTTGCCCTCCAAGTCCATTGGGGCGTTGGCCAAGGTGGGAGGAAAGAAATCCCATCATTTCCTTCCCCACCGATTGTTATCCCCCCTTTTTAGGGATCTTGATCTTATCCCTTCGGGATATGATCTTATTCCTTCTAAGGGGGGATCTTGGTGCGCCTTGACCAGGGGTGTGGGGCCTTGCCCCCACTACCCACGTTCATGTGGGTCCCCCCATGCAGGTGGGCCCCACTCCGGAACCTTCTAGAACCTTCCCGGTACAATACCGAAAAATCCCGAACATTTTCCGGTGGCCAAAATAGGACTTCCCATATATAAATCTTTACCTCCGGACCATTCCGGAACTCCTCGTGACGTCCGGGATCTCATCCGGGACTCCGAACAACATTCGGTAACCACATACAAACTTCCTTTATAACCCTAGCGTCATCGAACCTTAAGTGTGTAGACCCTACGGGTTCGGGAGACATGCAGACATGACCGAGACGTTCTCCGGTCAATAACCAACAGCGGGATCTGGATACCCATGATGGCTCCCACATGTTCCACGATGATCTCATCGGATGAACCACGATGTCAAGGACTTAATCAATCCCGTATTCAATTCCCTTTGTCTATCGGTATGTTACTTGCCCGAGATTCGATCGTCGGTATCCAATACCTTGTTCAATCTCGTTACCGGCAAGTCACTTTACTCGTTCCGTAACACATCATCCCGTGATCAACTCCTTGGTCACATTGCGCATATGATGATGTCCTACCGAGTGGGCCCAGAGATACCTCTCCGTTTACACGGAGTGACAAATCCCAGTCTCGATCCGCATAAAACAATAGATACTTTCGGAGATACCTGTAGTGCACCTTTATAGTCACCCAGTTACGTTGTGACGTTTGATACACCCAAAGCACTCCTACGGTATCCAGGAGTTACACGCTCTCATGGTCGAAGGAAGAGATACTTGACATTGGCAAAGCTCTAGCAAATGAACTACACGATCTTTTGTGCTAGTCTTAGGATTGGGTCTTGTCCATCACATCATTCTCCTAATGATGTGATCCCGTTATCAACGACATCCAATGTCCATAGCCAGGAAACCATGACTATCTGTTGATCACAACGAGCTAGTCAACTAGAGGCTCACTAGGGACATATTGTGGTCTATGTATTCACACGTGTATTACGATTTCCGGATAATACAGTTATAGCATGAATAAAAGACAATTATCATGAACAAGGAAATATAATAATAATACTTTTATTATTGCCTCTAGGGCATATTTCCAACAGTCTCCCACTTGCACTAGAGTCAATAATCTAGTTCACATCGCCATGTGATTAACACTCACAGGTCACATCGCCATGTGACTAACACCCAAGAGTTTACTAGAATCAGTAGTCTAGTTCACATCACTATGTGATTAATACTCAATGAGTTTTAGGTTTGATCATGTTGCTTGTGAGAGAGGTTTTAGTCAACGGGTCCGAACCTTTCAGATCCGTGTGTGTTTTACAAATCTCTATGTCATCTCCTAGATGTAGCTACCACGCTCTATTTGGAGCTAATCCAAATAACTGTTCTACTTGGAGCTATTCTAAATTGTTGCTCCATTATATGTATCCGGTATCTCTACTCAGAGCTATCCGGATAGGTGTCAAGCTTGCATCGACGTAACCCTTTACGACGAACTCTTTTACCACCTCCATAATCGAGAAAAATTCCTTAGTCCACTAATTTCTAAGGATAACTTTGACCGCTGTCCTGTGATCCATTCTTGGATCACTCTTGTACCCCTTGACTGACTCATGGCAAGGCACACTTCAGGTGCGGTACTCAGCATGGCATACTGTAGAGCCTACGTCTAAAGTATAGGGGACGACCTTCGTCCTTTCTCTCTTTTCTGCCGTGGTCGAGCTTTAAGTCCTAACTTCGTACCTTACAACTCAGGCAAGAACTCCTTCTTTGACTGGTCCATCTTGAACACCTTCAAGATCATGTCAAGGTATGTGCTCATTTGAAAGTATTATTAAGCATTTTGATCTATCCTTATAGATCTTGATGCTCAATGTTCAAGTAGCTTAATCCAGGCTTTCCATTGAAAAACACTTTCAAAATAACCCTATATGCTTTCCAGAAATTCTACGTCATTTCTGATCAACAATATGTCAACAACATATACTCATCAGAAATTCTATAGTGCTCCCACTCACTTCTTTGGAAATACAAGTTTCTCGTAAACTTTGTACAAACCCAAAATCTTTGATCATCATCAAAGCACACATTCCAACTCCGAGATGCTCACTCCAGTCCTTAGAAGGATTGCTGGAGCTTTGCATACTTATTAGCATCTTTTGGGATTGACAAAACCTTCCGGTTGTATCACATACAACCTTTCCTCAAGTATAACGTCGAGGAAACAATGTTTTGACATCCTATCTGCAAGATTTCATCAATCATGCAGTAACTGCTAATCCAATTCCAACAGACTCTTAGCATCGCTACGAGTGAGAAAACCTCACCGTAATCAACTCCTTGAACTTGTCGGAAAATATCTTAACGACAAGTCGAGCTTTCTTAATGGTAATTCTTACCATCATTGTCTGTCTTCCTTTTAAAATCCATCCGTACCCAATGGCCTTACGACCATCAAGTATTTCTTCCAAAGTCATGGATCCGTTCTCGGATTTTATGGCCTCGAGCCATTTATCGGAATCCGGGCCCACCATTGCTTCTCCATAGCTCGTAGGTTCATTGTTGTCCAGCAACATGACTTCCAAGACAGGATTACGTACCACTCTGATGTAGTACGTATCCTTGTCATCCCACGAGGTTTGGTAGTGACTTGATCCGAAGTTTCATGATCAACATCACAAGCTTCCACTTCAATTGGTGTAGGTGCCACAGGAACAACTTCCTGTGCCCTGCCACACACTAGTTGAAGAGACGGTTCAATAACCTCATCAAGTTTCCACCATCCTCCCACTCAATTCTTTCGAGAGAAACTTTTCCTCGAGAAAGGACCCGATTCAAGAAACAATCCATATTGCTTTCGGATCTGAATTAGGAGGTATACCCAACTGTTTTGGGTTTCCTATGAAGATGCATTTTATCCGCTTTGGGTTCGAGCTTATCAACCTGAAACTTTTTCATATAAGCGTCGCAGCCCCAAACTTTTAAGAAACGACAACTTAGGTTTCTCTAAACCATAATTCATACGGTGTCATCTCAACGGAATTACGTGGTGCCCTATTTAAAGTGAATGTGGTTGTCTCTAATGCCTAACCCATGGACAATAGTGGTAATTCGATAAGAGACATCATGGTACGCACCATATCCAATAGGGTGCAACTATGATGTTCGGACACACCATCACACTATGGTGTTCCAGGCGGTATTAATTGCGAAACAATTTCCACAATGTCTTAATTGTGTGCCAAAACTCGTAACTCAGATATTCATCTCTATGATCATATCATAGACATTTTATCCTCTTGTCACAATGATCTTCTACTTCACTCTGAAATTACTTGAACCATTCAATAATTCAGACTTGTGTTTCATCAAGTAAATATTCTCAACATCTACTCGAATCATCTGTGAAGTAAGATCATAACGATATTCACTGCATGCCTCAGCACTCATTGGATTGGACACATCAAAATGTGTTACTTCCAACAAGTTGCTATCTTGTTCCATCTTACTGAAAACGAGGCTTTTCAGTCATCTTGCCCATGTGGTATGATTTGCATATCTCAAGTGAGTCCAAACGGTCCATTTGCATGGAGTTTCTTCATGCATATACACCAATAGACATGGTTCGCATGTCTCAAACTTTTCAAAAACGAGTGAGTCCAAAGATCCATCAACATGGAGCTTCTTCATGCGTTTTATACCATTATGACTTACATGGCAGTGCCACAAGTAAGTGGTACTATCATTACTATCTTATATCTTTTGGCATGAAAATGTGTATCACTACGATCGAGATTCAATAAACCATTCATTTTAGGTGCAAGACCATTGAAGGTATTATTCAAATAAATAGAGTAACCATTATTCTCTTTAAATGAATAACCGTATTGCGATAGACATAATCCAATCATGTCTATGCTCAACGCAAACACCAAATCTCGATGGTAGAGGGAGCGTGCGATGCTTGATCATATCAACATTGGAAACACTTCCAACACATATCGTCAGCTCACCTTTAGCTAGTCTCCGTTTATGCCGTAGCTTTTATTTCGAGTTACTAACACTTAGCAACCGAACCGGTATCTTATACCCTGGTGCTACTAGGAGTACTAGTAAAGTACACATTAACATAATGTATATCCAATATACTTCTATCGACCTTGCCAGCCTTCTCATCTACCAAGTATCTAGGGTAATTCTGCTCTAGTGACTGTTCCCCTTATTACAGAAGCACTTAGTCTCGGGTTTGGGTTCAACCTTGGGTTTCTTCACTGGAGCAGCAGCTGATTTGCCGTTTCATGAAGTATCCCTTCTTGCCCTTGCCCTTCTTGAAACTAGTGGTTTCACCAACCATCAACAATTGATGCTCCTTCTTGATTTCTACTTTCGCGGTGTCAAACATCGTGAATACCTCAAGGATCATCTTATTTATCCCTGATATGTTATAGTTCATCACGAAGCTCTAGCAGCTCGGTGGCAATGACTTTGGAGAAACATCACTATCTCATTTGGAAGATCAACTCCCACTCAATTCAAGTGATTGTTGCACTCAGACAATCTGAGCACAAGCTCAACGATTGAGATTTTCTCCCTTAGTTTGCAGGCTAAGAGAATCGTCGGAGGTCTTATACCTCTTGACGTGAGCACGAGCCTGAAATCCCAATTTCAGCCCTCGAAACATCTCATATGTTCCGCGATGTTTCGAAAACGTCTTTGGTGCCTCTACTTAAACCATTTAACTGAACTATCACGTAGTTATCAAAACGTGTATGTTCGATGTTCGAAACATCCACAAACGACGTTTGGGGTTCAGCACACTGAGCAGTGCATTAAGGACATAAGCTTTCTACTGTTCGCATAATCGCTACTATCAACTTTCAACTATATTTTCTCTAGGAACATATCTAAAACAGTAGAACTAAAGCGCGAGCTACGACATAATTTGCAAAAGGTCTTTTGACTATGTTCAGGATAATTAAGTTCATCTTATGAACTCCCACTCAGATAGACATCCCTCTGGTCATCTAAGTGATTACATGATCCGAGTCAACTAGGCCGTGTCCGATCATCACGTGAGACGGACTAGTCATCATCGGTGAACATCTTCATGTTGATCGTATCTACTATACGACTCATGCTCGACCTTTCGGTCTCCGTGTTCCGAGGCCATGTCTGTACATGCTAGGCTCGTCAAGTTAACCCTAAGTGTTTTCGCTGTGTAAAACTGTCTTACACCCGTTGTATGTGAACGTAAGAATCCATCACACCCGATCATCACGTGGTGCTTAGAAGCGACGAACTGTAGCAACGGTGCACAGTTAGGGGAGAACACTTCTTGAAATTGTTGTAAGGGATCATCTTATTTACTACCGTCGTTCTAAGCAAACAAGATGCATAAACATGATAAACATCACATGCAATCAAATAGAGTAGTGACATGATATGGCCAATATCATATAGCTCCTTTGATCTTCATCTTCGGGGCTCCATGATCATCTTGTCACCGGCATGACACCATGATCTCCATCATCATGATCTCCATCATCGTGTCTTCATGAAGTTGTCACGCCAACGACTACTTCTACTTCTATGACTAACGCGTTTAGCAATAAAGTAAAGTAGTTTACATGGCGTTCTTCAATGACACGCAGGTCATACAATAAATAAAGACAACTCCTATGGCTCCTGCCGGTTGTCATACTCATCGACATGCAAGTCGTGAATCCTATTACAAGAACATGATCAATCTCATACATCACATATATCATTCATCACATCCTTTTGGCCATATCACATCACATAGCATACCCTGCAAAAACAAGTTAGACGTCCTCTAATTGTTGTTTGCATGTTTTACGTGGCTGCTATGGGTTTCTAGCAAGAACGTTTCTTACCTACGCAAAACCACAACGTGATATGCCAATTGCTATTTACCCTTCATAAGGACCCTTTTCATCGAATCCGTTCCGACTAAAGTGGGAGAGACTGGCACCCGCTAGCCACCTTATGCACCAAGTGCATGTCAATCGGTGGAACCTGTCTCACGTAAGAGTACGTGTAAGGTCGGTCCGGGCCGCTTCATCCCACAATACCGTCGAAACAAGATTGGACTAGTAACGGTAAGCATATTGAACAACATCAACGCCCACAACTACTTTGTGTTCTACTCGTGCAAAGAATCTACGCAATAGACCTAGCTCATGATGCCACTGTTGGGGAACGTAGCAGAAATTCAAAATTTTCCTACGTGTCACCAAGATCTATCTATGGAGAGACCAGCAACGAGTAGAAAGAGAGTGCATCTACATACCCTTGTAGATCGCTAAGCGGAAGCGTTCAAGTGAACGGGGTTGATGGAGTCGTACTCGTCGTGATTCAAATCACCGATGATCAAGTGCCGAACGCACGGCACCTCCGCGTTCAACACACGTACAGCCCGGTGACGTCTCCCACGCCTTGATCCAGCAAGGAGAGAGGGAGAGGTTGAGGAAGACTCCATCCAGCAGCAGCACAACGGCGTGGTGGTGGTGGAGGAGCGTGGCAATCCTGCAGGGCTTCGCCAAGCACCGCGGGAGAGGAGGAGTACTTGGGAGAGGGGGAGGGCTGCGCCAGAACTTCGTCTAAGCTCCCATGCGCCTCCCCACTATATATAGGGGTGGAGGGGCTGGTTTCTTGCCCTCCAAGTCCATTGGGGCGTTGGCCAAGGTGGGAGGAAAGAAATCCCATCATTTCCTTCCCCACCGATTGTTATCCCCCCTTTTTAGGGATCTTGATCTTATCCCTTCGGGATATGATCTTATTCCTTCTAAGGGGGGATCTTGGTGCGCCTTGACCAGGGGTGTGGGGCCTTGCCCCCACTACCCACGTTCATGTGGGTCCCCCCATGCAGGTGGGCCCCACTCCGGAACCTTCTAGAACCTTCCCGGTACAATACCGAAAAATCCCGAACATTTTCCGGTGGCCAAAATAGGACTTCCCATATATAAATCTTTACCTCCGGACCATTCCGGAACTCCTCGTGACGTCCGGGATCTCATCCGGGACTCCGAACAACATTCGGTAACCACATACAAACTTCCTTTATAACCCTAGCGTCATCGAACCTTAAGTGTGTAGACCCTACGGGTTCGGGAGACATGCAGACATGACCGAGACGTTCTCCGGTCAATAACCAACAGCGGGATCTGGATACCCATGATGGCTCCCACATGTTCCACGATGATCTCATCGGATGAACCACGATGTCAAGGACTTAATCAATCCCGTATTCAATTCCCTTTGTCTATCGGTATGTTACTTGCCCGAGATTCGATCGTCGGTATCCAATACCTTGTTCAATCTCGTTACCGGCAAGTCACTTTACTCGTTCCGTAACACATCATCCCGTGATCAACTCCTTGGTCACATTGCGCATATGATGATGTCCTACCGAGTGGGCCCAGAGATACCTCTCCGTTTACACGGAGTGACAAATCCCAGTCTCGATCCGCATAAAACAATAGATACTTTCGGAGATACCTGTAGTGCACCTTTATAGTCACCCAGTTACGTTGTGACGTTTGATACACCCAAAGCACTCCTACGGTATCCAGGAGTTACACGCTCTCATGGTCGAAGGAAGAGATACTTGACATTGGCAAAGCTCTAGCAAATGAACTACACGATCTTTTGTGCTAGTCTTAGGATTGGGTCTTGTCCATCACATCATTCTCCTAATGATGTGATCCCGTTATCAACGACATCCAATGTCCATAGCCAGGAAACCATGACTATCTGTTGATCATAACGAGCTAGTCAACTAGAGGCTCACTAGGGACATATTGTGGTCTATGTATTCACACGTGTATTATGATTTCCGGATAATACAGTTATAGCATGAATAAAAGACAATTATCATGAACAAGGAAATATAATAATAATACTTTTATTATTGCCTCTAGGGCATATTTCCAACAGTTCGAGTTCATGTTCTTCAGCCGCGAGGACCTCGGTCCATCTGTCGGCCAGCAGGTCTTGATTAGCTCGAAGCTGTTGCTTCTTTTTCTTTAGGCTGTTTGTCGTGGCCATTAGCCTGCGTTTAAAACTCTCTTGGTCGACGGGATCCTCAGGCATGACGAATTCGTCATCGTTGAGGCTTGCCTCGTCTCCGTAGGGAGGCATGTGATTGTCATCCTCTATCTCTTCGTCTGCCGCCCTCTCTCGAGGGCTGGCTTCTCCGTTCTCCTGCGCTGAATCTTGCTGGAGGGGGTTGTCTTGGGCACTCTCTGGGGTGTTATTATCTCCGGTGCCGGAATCTCCATTCTTGCTGTGGCGGGATTTAGAGCGGCGCCGCTGACGTCGGCGCTTGGGCTGTTTCTTAGAGGAATCTGCCTCCGCTGCTTCTTCGCCGTCTCCATCCTTTGGGATGTCCACCATGTATATGTCGTATGACGAGGTGGTCTTCCAATGCCCCGTAGGCGCTGGTTCTTGATCGTCTCCGGCATCGTCGTCCATACCGTTGATGTCTTCGGATTCGTAGTCTAGCATGTCGGTTAGGTCGTCGACAGTGGCTACAAAGTGGGTGGTGGGAGGGCTTTGAATTTCTTTGTCGTTCGCATCCCAACCGTCCTGACTGTGGTCCGGCCAGGGCTCTCCTGATAAAGAGAGACACTTTAGCGAATTCAGGATGTCGCCAAAGGGTGAGTGCTGAAAGATGTCCGCAGCGGTGAACTCCATGATCGGCGCCCAATCGGATTCGATTGGCAGGGGCGCAGGAGGTTCGGAGTCCAGCAAGGAGTCCGGCGCCTCGGAGTCACGAGCTTTGCAAGGGACAAGGTCAGTGTTCGGCTCCATCGCCGTAGAGATTGCAGCCCCCGAGGCGGTGTCCAGCCACCTGTCCTCGATCTGCGTGGTCGGCTCTGAACTATGGGTCGGAGCGGACTCGTGTGCGGCCTCCAGGGCACTATCCGGTAGCAGAGCTAAATCATGCCCACCGTGACAGTGCGGCGCGCTTGGTTGTGGCTCGAATCCGTCCAAGATCAAGTCTCCACGGATGTCAGCCGTGAAGTTTAGGCTTCCGAACCTGACCTGACGGCCAGGGGCGTAGCTTTCGATCTGCTCCAGATGGCCAAGCGAATTGGCCCGCAGTGCAAAGCCGCCGAAAATGAAGATCTACTCGGGGAGAAAGGTCTCACCCTGGATTGTGTTGTTGTTGATTGAAGAAGCCATCAAGCCTATCGGTGACGACACAGAGGAACTCTCAATGAAAGCACCAATGTCGGTGTCAAAACCGGCGGATCTCGGGTAGGGGGTCCCAAACTGTGCGTCTAGGCGGATGGTAACAGGAGACAAGGGACATGATGTTTTTACCCAGGTTCGGGCCCTCTCGATGGAGGTAAAACCCTACTCCTTCTTGATTGATATTGATGATATGGGTAGTACAAGAGTGGATCTACCACGAGATCAAGGAGGCTAAACCCTAGAAGCTGGCCTATGGTATGATTGTTGTAATGATTGTGTGTCCTATGGACTAAAACCCTCCGGTTTATATAGACACCGGAGAGGGCTAGGGTTACACAGAGTCGGTTACAATGGTAGGAGATCTACATATCCGTATCGCCAAGCTTGCCTTCCATGCCAAGGAAAGTCCCATCCGGACACGGGACGAAGTCTTCAATCTTGTATCTTCATAGTCTTGGAGTCCGGCCGATGACAATAGTCTGGCTATCCGGACACGCCCTAGTCCAGGACTCCCTCAACCACCATAATGTCTGAACTATACTTATATCGTCACCAAACATTAAGTGTGTAGACCCTGTGGGTTCGAGAACTATGCAGACATGGCCGAGACACCTCTACGTTCAATAACCAATAGCGGGACATGGATGCCCACATTGTTTCCTACATATTATACGAAGATCTTATCGGTCGAACCTCGATGTCAAGGATTCAGCTAATCCGTATGCAGTTCCCTTTGTCTATTGGTATGTTACTTGTCCAAGATTCGATCACCGGTATCCCCATACCTAGTTCAATCTCGTTACCAGAAAGTCTTTTTACTCGTCTTTAATACAAGATCACGTGGCTAACCCATTAGTCACATTGCTTGCAAGCTTACTATGATGTTGTATTACCGAGGGGGCCCTGAGATACCTCTCCGTCATAGGGAGTGACAAATCCTAGTCTTGATCCATGCCAACTCAACAGACATCCTCGGAGATACCTGTAGAGGACCTTAATAGTCACCCAGTTACGTTGCCACGTTTGGTACACACAAGGTATTCATCCGGTGTCAGTGAGTTGCATGATCTCATGGTCATAGGAACATATACTTGACATGCAGAAAACGATAGCAATAAACTCGACACGATCATATGCTACGTTTATAGTTTGGGTCTCGTCCATCACATCATTCTCCTAATGATGCGATCCTGTTATCAAATAACAACTCATGTCTATGGTTAGAAAACCTTAACCATCTTTGATCAACGAGCTAGTCTAGTAGAGGCTCACTAGGGGTACGTTGTTGTCTATGTATCCACACATGTATCTGAATTTCCGATCAATACAATTCTAGAATGGATAATAAATGATTATCATGAACAGGGAAATATGATAATAACCAATTTATTATTACCTCTAGGACATATTTCCAACAGTCTCCCACTTGCACTAATCACCATGTGATTAACCCCCAATGAGTTCTGGGGTTTGCTCATGTTTTGCTTGTGAGAGAGGTTTTAGTCAACGGTTCTGCAACATTCAGACCCGCGTGTACTTTGAAAATCTCTATATTATATTGTAGATGCTTCTACCATGCTCCACTTGGAGCTATTCCAAATGGCTGCTCCACCATACACATCCGGTTTGCTACTCGAAGTCATCCGGATTGGTGTTTAAAGCTTACATCAATGTAACCCTTTACGCCGAACTCTTTATCACCTCCATAACCAAGAAACGTTTCCTTATTCCTCTACGGATAATTTTGACCGCTGTCTAGTGATCCACTCCTGGATCACTCTTGTACCCCCTTGCAAGACACATGGGAAGGCACACATCAGGTGCGGCACACAACATGGCATATCGTATAGATCCTATGGCTAAGGCATAGGGGACGACCTTCGTCCTTTCTCTTTCTTCTGCCGTGGTCGAGCTTTGAGTCTTACTCAACTTCACACCTTTCAACTCAGGCAAGAACTCCTTCTTTGACTAATCCATTTTGAACTCCTTCAAAATCATGTCAAGGTATGTGCTCTGTGAAAGTCTTATCAGGCGTCTTGATCTATCTCTATAGATCTTGATGCCCAATACGTAAGCAGCTTTACCCAGGTCTTTCTTTGAAAAACTCCTTTCAAACAACCCTTCATGCTTTCTATAAATTCTACATCATTTTCGATCAACAATATGTCATCCACATATACTTATCAGAAATGTTGTAGTGCTCCCACTCACTTTCTTGTAACTACATGTTTCTTGCAAACTTTGTATAAACCCACAAGCTTTGATCACCTCATCAAAGCGCATATTCCATATCCGAGATGCTTGCACCAGTCCATGAATGGATCCCTGGAGCTTGCACACTTTGTTAGCATTCTCTGGATCAAAAAACCTTTCTGGGTGCATCATATGCAACTCTTCCTTGAGGAATCGTTAAGGAACGCTATTTTGACATCCATCTGCCAGATTTCATAATCGAAAAATGCAATTATTGCCAACATGATTCTTGACGGACTTAAGCATCGCTATGGGTGAGGAAGTCTCATCATAGTCAACTCCCTGAACTTGTGAAAAACCCCTTTGCCACAAGTCGAGCTTTATAGATGGTGACATTACCATCAGCGGTTGTCTTCTTCTTAAAGATCCATTTATTCTACATGGCTTGCCGATCATCAGGCAAGTCCACCAAAGTCCATACTTTGTTCTCATACATGGATCCTATCTCGAATTTCATGGCTCCTAGCCATTTGTTGGAATCCTGGCCCACCATCACTTCTCCATAGCTTGTAGGTTCATCGTTGTCCAACAACATGGCCTCTAAGACAGGGTTGTCGTACCACTCAGGAGCAGTATGTATCCTTGTCCACCTACGAGGTTCGATAGTAACTTGACCTGAAGCTTCATGATCACTATCATTAGCTTCCTCTTCAACTGACATAGGTGTCACAGAAACATCTTTCTGTGCTGCACTACTCACTGGTTGAAGTAAAGGTTCAACAACCTCATCAAGTTCTATCTTCCTCCCACTCAATTCTTTCGAGAGAAACTCTTTCTCGAGAAAGGACCTATTTTTAGTGACAAACACTTTGCCCTTGGATCTGAGATAGAAGGTATACCCAATCGTCTCTTTTGGGTATCCTATGAAGACGCATGTGTCCGCTTTGGGTTCGAGCTTTCCTCATTGAAGCCTTTTGACATAAGCATCGTAGCCCCAAACTTTAAGAAACGACAACTTAGGTTTCTTTCCAAACCACAGTTCATACAGTGTCGTCTCCATGGACTTAGATGGTGCCTTATTTAAAGTGATTGTAGTTGTCTCTAGTGCATAACCACAAACGATAGTGGTAGATTGGCAAGAGACATCATAGAACGCACCATATCCAATAAGGTACGATTACGATGTTCGGACAAACCATTACATTATGGTGTTCCAGGTGGCGTCAACTGTGAAACAATTCCACATTGTCTTCAGTGGTTGCCAAACTCATAACTCAGATATTCTCCCCCTCGATCGGATCGTAGGAATTTAATCTTCTTGTTGCGATGATTCTCAACTTCACTCTGAAATTGCTTGAACTTTTCAAACGTTTCAGACTAATGCTTCATTAAGTAAACATACCCATATCTACTCAAATCATCGGTGAAGGTGAGGAAATAAAGATATCCACCGCATGTGTTAACACTCATTGGACCGCACACATTAGCATGTATGATTTCCAACAAGTCACTTGCCCATTCCATTGTTTCGGAAAACGGGGTTTTAGTCATCTTGCCAATGAGGCATGGTTTGCATGTGTCAAGTGATTCAAAATCAAGTGACTCCAAATTTCCATTAGCATGGAGTTTTTCATGCGCTTTACACCAACATGACCTAAGTGGCAGTGCCACAAGAAAGTGGTACTATTATTATCAACTCTATATCTTTTCACGTCAATGTTATGAACATGTGTATCACTATGATCGAGATTCAATAAACCATTCACATTGGGTGCATGACCATAGAAGGTATTATTCATGTAAACAAAATAACCATTATTCTTTGACTTAAATGAATAACCGATTGCAATAAACACGATCTAATCATGTCCATGCTCAACGCACACACCAAATAACATTTATCTAGGTTCAGCACTAATCCCGAAGGTAGAGGGAGCATGCGATGGTGATCACATCAACCTTGGAAAAACTTTCAACACACATCATCACCTCGCCCTTAGCTAGTCTCCGTTTATTCCGTTTCTTTTGTTTCGAGTTACCAATATTAGCAACCGAACTGGTATCTAATACCCAGGTGCTACTAGGAGTACTAGTAAGGTACACATCAATAACATATATATCAAATATACTTTTGTTAAAGTTGCCATCCTTCTTATCTACCAAGTATTTTGGGTAGTTCCGCTATGAGTGACCGTTCCCCTTACAATAGAAGCACTTAGTCTCGGGTTTGGGTTCAACCTTGGGTTTCTTCACTGGAGCGACAACTGGCTTTCCATTCAAGAAGTTTCCCTTCTTTCCCTTTCCCTTCTTGAAACCAGTGGTCTTGTTAACCATCAACACTTGATGCTCCTTCTTGATTTCTACCTCCGTGGCCTACCGCGAACAGCTCCGGGATCATCTCCATCCCTTGCATGTTATAGTTCATCATGAAGTTCTAATAGCTTGGTGATAGTGTCTGGAGAACTCTGTCAATCACTATCTTATCTGGAAGATTAACTCCCACTTGATTCAAGCAATTAAGCACCCAGACATTCTGAGCATATGCTCACTGGCTGAGCTATTCTCCTCCATCTTGTATTCAAAGAACTTGTCAGAGGTCTCATACCTATCAACACGGGCATGAGCCTAAAATACCAATTTCAGCTCTTGGAACATCTCATATGTTCCATGGCGTTCAAAAACGTCTTTAGATCCCCAAGTCTAAGCCGTAAAGCATGGCGCACTAAACTATCAAGTAGTCATCAGAACGTATCTGCCAGATGTTCACAACATCCACAGATGACGCTAGAGGGGTTTGCACATCGAGCGATGCATCTGGGACATAAGCCTTTTGTCTAGAAGTGAGGACAATCCTCAGACTACGGACCTAGTCTGCATCATTGCTCAATATATTTCAACTTTAGTCTTTATCTAGGAACGTATTAAAACAGGGAGCTACAACATGGGCTATTGATCTACAACATAAATTTACAAAGGCAACTTTAGACTATTGTTCATGATAATGAGTTCAATTAATCATATTACTTAAGAACTCCCACCCAAATTGACATCCCTCCAGTCATCCGAGTGTAATATGATCCAAATTCACCAACCCAAGTCCGATCACCATGAGAGATGAGGTGGTTTCAATGGTAAACATCTCTATGTTGATCATATCTACTATGTGACTCATGTTTGACCTTTCGGTCTCTTGTGTTCCGAGGCCATGTCTGTAGCTAGGCTCGTCAAGTTTAACCCAAGTGTTCCGCATGTGCAAAACTGGCTTGCACCCATTGAATGCGAATGTAGAGTCTATCACACTCAATCATCACGTGGTGCTTTGAAACGACAAACTTCCGCAACAGTGCACACTTGGGGAGAACAAATTTTTATCTTGAAATTTTAGTGAGGGATGCTACCATCATCCTAAGCAAAATAAAATGCATAAAAGGATTAACATCACGTGCAAATCATAAGTGACATGATATGGCCATCAACTTGTGCTTTTGATCTCCATCTCCAAAGCACCGGCATGGTCTCCATCGTCACCGGCATAACACCATGATCTCCATCATCGTGTCGCAATCGGGGTTGTCACACCAACCATGCTTCTACTACTATTGCTACCGTTTAGCGATAAAGTAGAGCATTACATAGTGCTTAATGATTGACACGCAGGTCATACAATAATTAAAGACAACCCTATGGCTCCTGCCTGTTGCGTATGCATTGGCATGCAAGTCGATATAAACTATTACAAACATGATCATCTCATACATCAAATACATTTCATCATGTACTTGGCCATATCATATCACAACATACCCTGCAAAAACAAGTTAGACGTCCTCTAATTTGTTGTTGCATGTTTTACGTGGCTGCTATGGGTATCTAGCAGGAACGATTCTTACCTACACAAAACCACAACGTTGACATGCAAGTTGTTATTTAACCTTCTACAAGGAACGCCTTCGTCGAATCGGATTCAACTAAGGTGGGAGAGACAGACACCCGCCAGCCATCTTTATGCAACAAAGTCACATGTCAGTCGATGGAACCGGTCTCATGTACGTGGACATGTAAAGTTGGTCCGGGCCGCTTCATCCCACAATATCGATGAATCATGAAAGACCAAGGAAGGACACAATCTGAATATCAACGCCCACAAACTTCTTTGTGTTCTACTCATGATGTCATCTACGCATAGACCTAGCTCATGATGCCACTGTTGGGGAACGTTGCATGGGAAACAAAAAAAATTCCTACTCTCACCAAGAACAATCTAGGAGATGAACATCTACGAGAGGAGAGATTGCATCTACATACCCTTGTGGATCGCTAAGCGGAAGCGTTAAGAAATGCAGTTGATGTAGTCAAACGTCTTCGTGATCCAATCACGATCCATCCCCCGAACTCCCGATCCAAGTGCCGAGCGGACGACACCTCCGCGTTCAACACACGTACGGCTTGATGATGCCTTTACCTCCTCGATCTAGCGAGTGATAGTGAAGTAGTAGCTCGAGTCCTCCGGCAGCACGACGGCGTGATGGCAGTGGTGGTGGAGAAATCTCAGCAGGGCTTTGCCAAGCCTCACAAAGAAGAAGAAGGACTACGAGGGAGAGGGAGGGCAGCACCGTGGCATACATAGCTGCGGCTGCCCTCCCGCTACCCCTCTATATATAGGGGGAAGGGAGGAGGAGGGGCTCCCTAGGGTTCCCTGGGGGGCGGCCACCAGGGAGAAACCCTAGATGGGTTTTGGTGCGCCTCCCTGATGACCCACAAGTGTAGGTGATCTATCATAGTCCTTTCGATAAGTAAGAGTGTCGAACCCAATGAGGAGCAGAAGGAAATGACAAGCGGTTTTCAGTAAGGTATTCTCTGCAAGCACTGAAATTATCGGTAACAGATAGTTTTGTGATAAGGTAATTTGTAACGGGTAACAAGCAATGAAAGTAAATAAGGTGCATCAAGATGGCCCAATCCTTTTTGTAGCAAAGGACAAGCCTAGAAAAGTTCTTATATAGAGAAAAGCGCTCCCGAGGACACATGGGAATTATCGTCAAGCTAGTTTTCATCACGTTCATATGATTCACGTTCGTTACTTTGATAATTTGATATGTGGGTGGACTGGTGCTTGGGTACTGCCCTTTCTTGGACAAGCATCCCACTTATGATTAACCCCTATTGCAAGCATCTGCAACTACAAAATAAGTATTAAGGTAAACCTAACCATAGCATGAAACATATGGATCCAAATCAGCCCCTTACGAAGCAACACATAAACTAGGGTTTAAGCTTCTATCACTCTAGCAACCCATCATCTACTTATTACTTCCCAATGCCTTCCTCTAGGCCCAAATAATGGTGAAGTGTCATGTAGTCGATGTTCACATAACACCACTAGAGGAGAGACAACATACATCTCATCAAAATATCAAACGAATACCAAATTCACGTGACTACTTATAGCAAGACTTCACCCATGTCCTCAGGAACAAACGTAACTACTCACAAAGCATATTCATGTTCATGATCAGAGGGGTATTAATATGCATTAATGTTCTGAACAAACGATCTTCCACCGAATAAACCAACTAGCATCAACTACAAGGAGTAATCAACACTACTAGCAACCCACATGTACCAATCTAAGGTTTTGGGACAAAGATTGGATACAAGAGATGAACTAGGGTTTGAGAGAAGATGGTGCTGGTGAAGATGTTGATGGAGATTGACCCCCTCCCGATGAGAGGATCGTTGGTGATGACGATGGCGATGATTTCCCCCTCCCGGAGGGAAGTTTCCCCGGCAGAACAGCTCCGCCGGAGCCCTAGATTGGTTCCGCCTCGTGGCGGCGGAGTTTCATCCCGAAAGCTTGCTTATGATTTTTTCCAGGGTAAAAGACTTCATATAGCAGAAGATGGGCGCCGGAGGGCTGCCAGGTGGCCCACGAGGCAGGGGGCGCGCCCCCCACCCTCATGGCCAGGGTGTGGGCCCCCTCTGGTATTTCTTCCGCTCAGTATTTTTTATTAAATCCAAAAATGACTTTCTGGAGTTTCAGGACTTTTGGAGTTGTGCAGAATAGGTCTCTAATATTTGCTCCTTTTCCAGCCCAGAATCCCAGCTGCCGGCATTCTCCCTCTTCATGTAAACCTTGTAAAATAAGAGAGAATGGCCATAAGTATTGTGACATAGCATGTAATAACAGACCATAATGCAATAAATATCGATATAAAAGCACGATGCAAAATGGACGTATCAACTCCCCCAAGCATAGACCTCACTTGTCCTCAAGCAGAAGACGATATCGAAAAATATGTCCACATGTTTAGAGATAGAGGTGTCGATAAAATAAAATACGGACATGAGGGCATCATGATCATTCTTATAACAGCGCATACATAAATTTTGTCATATGACTTCTTATGCTCAAGTAACAAGCTATCCATAATGTCAAGTATGAATCAGTAACTTCATTGAGAACCAACAAACTATGATCTTGGTCATATAAGCAATTGCAATTTATCATAACATCGGAAAGAGTCAATATAAGAGCTTTTCAGCAAGTCCACATACTCAACTATCATTTAGTCTTTCACAATTGCTAACACTCACGCAATACTTATGGGTATGGAGTTTTAATCGGACACAGAGAAAGATAGGGCTTATAGTGTTGCCTCCCAACCTTTTACCTCAAGGGTAATGTCAACAATAATAGTTCATGCTAACTTACATCCAATTGGATATATATATATCAGGATCTTTCCAACACGAGGTGCTTGCCAAAGGATAAAATATAAAAAGGAAAGGTGAAGATCACCATGACACTTAATGTAAGACAAGAAGTAAAAGATAGGCCCTTCGCAGAGGGAAGCAGAGGTCGTCATGTGCTTTTTGGTTGGATGCACGAAATCTTAATGCAAAAGAACGTCACTTTATATTGCCACTTGTGATACGGACCTTTATTATGCAGTCTGTCGCTTTTATTGCTTCGATATCACAGGATCGTATAAAGTTTATTTTCTCCACACTAATAAGTCATACATATTTAGAGAGCAATTTTTATTGCATGCAACATGAAAACTTACTTGAAGGATCTTACTCAATCCATAGGTAGATATGGTGGACTCTCATGGCAAAACTGGGTTTGAGGATATTTGGAAGCACAAGTAGTATCTCTACTTGGTGCAAGGAATTTGGCTAGCATGAGGGGGAAAGGCAAGCTCAACATGTTAGATGATCCATGACAAATATACTTTAATTCGGATATGAGAAAACATAACCCATTATGTTGTCTTCCTTGTCCAACATCAACTCTTTAGCATGTCATACTTTAATGAGTGCTCAGAATCATAAAAGATGTCCAAGATAGTATATTTATATGTGAAAACCTCTCTTTCTTTATCACTTCCTGTTAATTGCAATGATGACCAAAACTATGTTTGTCAACTCTCAACAACTTTTATTCATCATACTCTTTATATGTGAAGTCATTACTATCCATAAGATCAATATGATCTCTTTTATTTCTTTTTATCCTTTTTATTCCCTTAAGATCATAGCAAGATAGCAAAGCCCTTGACTCAACACTAATCTTTATTATATATAGCTCATGGACTCAATTACATAGAGGGATCATAAAGCAAAACTCAAAACTAAATCATACCAAAACTTTATTCTACTAGATCAAGATATTACCAAAAGGATCGAACTAAGAAAAACGGTAAAGATAGGAGTGTGATGGTGATACGGTACCGGGGCACCTCCCCCAAGCTTGGCAGTTGCCAAGGGGAGTGCCCATACCCATGTGTTTATGTCTCCTTCTTCGGAGGCAGCGGTGATGGGGTTGTTGATGATGTAGGCTTCTTCCTCAATTTGCACTTGAGGATGGAATTTTGCTCCCTTAGATCATCGATCTTCTGCTCAAGGCTTAATATCCTTTTGCATAGTTCCTGTTTGTTTTCCTACAAGAGACGAAAAGGAATAAACTCGATATTTGGTTTCTTTGCTCTATCAGGGAGGCTTGACTTTTTAAACTCCACATGCATGTCCCTAGGTTGAGGTAATGGGGCTTCATCTTCATCTGAGCTCGTCTCCTCCTTTCCTTTAGGCTCGTAGTCTTCTTCTTCTTCAGTAGTCCAGCCATGATGCTCCTAGTCCCCGTAGACCTTAGGGTCTGCTAGGTAATCAGCCACATAGCTTTCTCCCTCCGAATCCTGGGATGACATATTGCTCTAATCTGCAGCAGAAATAGCTCAAGACAAGAACAGAGGACTTTTGCGTGATACAGTTGTCAAAACCTTCGGGAGATTATATAATGAATTTTTATCGACAAAAGGAAGTATAGTGCAAGAAAACAGAGTCTAGAGAGCACACGAGGTGCCTGCGAGGCAGGGGCGCACCCTCCACCCTCGTGGACACCCCGTGTCCTTCCCGGACTACTTCTTATTTCCCTATTTTCTTAAATATTCCAAAACGGAGAAAAATTGCTATTAGAACTGTTTTGGAGTCAGTTTACTTACCGTACCACATACCTATTCCTTTTTGGAGTCTGAAACATTCTGGAAAGTGTCCCTTATGTATTCCTCCGGTGTTACGGTTTCAATAACATTAGTTTCAACATTTATAGGATTACCTGAGATATAATGTTTGATTCTTTGACCATTCACCACCTTCGGACTTGTGCCGTTGAAGTTGTTGATTTTTATGGCACCGGAACAATAGACCTCCTCGATAACATAAGGACCTTCCCATTTAGAGAGGAGTTTTCTTGCAAAAAATCTTAAACGAGAGTTGAATAGCAACACATAATCACCTATGTTAAACTCGCGCTTTTGTATCCTTTTGGCATGCCATCTTTTAACTTTTAAACAGTTTGGCATTCTCACAAGCTTGAGTTCTCCATTCATCGAGTGAGCTAATGTCAAATAACCTCTTCTCACCGGCAAGTTTGAAATCATAATTGGGCTCTTTAATGGCCCAATATGCCTTATGTTCAAGTTCGAGAGGTAAGTGACATGCTTTTCCATAAACCATTTTATATGGAGACATACCCATAGGATTTTTATATGCAGTTCTATAAGACCATACTGCATCATCAAGTTTCTTGGACCAATTCTTTCTAGATCTATTAACAGTCTTTTGCAAAATTAATTTGAGCTCTCTGTTACTCAGTTCTACTTGGCCACTAGACTGTGGGTGATACGGAGATGCAATTCTATGATTAACATCATACTTAGCAAGCATGTTACGAAAAGCACCATGAATAAAATGTGAACCACCATCAGTCATTAAGTATCTAGGGACTCCAAACCTCGGAAAAATAACTTATTTAAGCATCTTAATAGAAGTGTTATGATCAACATTACTAGTTGGAATAGCTTCTACCCACTTAGTAACGTAATCAACAACAACTAAAATATGTGTATACCCATTAGAGGAAGGAAACTGTCCCATGTAATCAAAGACCCAAACATCAAATGGTTCAATAACAAGAGAATAATTCATAGGCATTTCTTGACGTCTACTAATATTACCAATTCTTTGACATTCATCACAAGACAACACAAACTTACGGGCATCCTTGAAGAGATTACGCCAATAAAAACCGGATTGCAATACCTTATGTGCAGTTCTATCTCCAGCGTGGTGTCCTCCATATGCCTCGGAGTGACACTTGCGTAGGATATGTTCATGTTCATGCTCAGGTACACAACGTCTAATAACACTATCTACTCCTTCTTTATAAAGGTGTGGGTCATCCCAGAAGTAATGTCTTAAATCATAGAAAAACTTTTTCTTTTGCCGGTATGTGAAACTAGGTGGTATGAATTTAGCAACAATGTAATTAGCATAATCACATACCATGGAGCAGTACGAGAAGCATTTATGACAGCTAATTGATCATCAGGAAACGTATCATCAATAGGTAGTGGGTCATCAAGAACATTCTCTAACCTAGACAAGTTGTCTGCAACGGGGTTCTCAGCTCCCTTTCTATCAATAATATGCAAATCAAATTCTTGTAGCAAGAGAACCCATCTAATAAGTCTAGGTTTAGCATCTTTCTTTTCCATAAGATATTTAATAGCAGCATGATTAGTGTGAATAGTTACTTTAGAATCAGCAATATAAGGTCTGAATTTATCACAAGCAAATACAACTGCTAAGAATTCTTTTTTCAGTAGTAGCATAATTTCTCTGGGCACTGTCTAGAGTTTTACTAGCATATTGGATAACATTTAGTTTCTTATCAACTCTTGTCCTAGAACAGCACCTACAACATAATCACTAGCATCACACATAATTTCAAAGGGTAAATTCCAAACATGTGGCTGAACAATAGGTGCAAAAATCAAAGCTTTCTTAAGTATTTCAAATGCTTCTACACAATCATCATCGAAGACAAAAGGAATTTCTTTTTGTAAGAGATTAGTCAGAGGCCTAGAAATTTTAGAGAAGTCCTTAATGAACCTCCTATAAAACCCGGCATGACCAAGGAAACTTCTAGTCGGGGGGATGAACCCCGGGCAGGCAACGGAACCCAGATCCTTTTCAAAAACAACGGGGCCGGCGTCACCCCTCAAGCCGACACACGCTTGGCCGGGTCGCTCGACCCGGCCAAACCCCGCAACCCGGCCGAGCTCTCTGACCCGGCAAGACGCGTCGACTCAGCCTCAACAACTAGCACAAGACAGCCGAACCCGGCACAACCAAGGCTTCCTCAACAAGCCGGCTCCACCCGTGGCGTGCTCCGCAATCCAGGCCGTACGATGCGACAAGTTTTCAGCCACTGATGACCAAGGCAACAATGCCCCGCCCATGCCTCTGGTCAGCCGGAGTGTGGCAACTGTGCCCCTCACCTACCCGCTGACCAGGGCCGGCGTGGCTACAGTGCCCCCGCCATCACCGCTGATGACAGCAAGCGGCGACCTGACGGAGCGCCACTGTACACGACTCGACTCGGCCACGCCCTGACGATCGACGACGGCGCACAGTCACCCTAGGCACGCGGGGCCCGAACCTAGGGGAACCCGGCAAGCCACAGGCCCCCAGCGGGTCCCATTCCGAGTCCCCGGACGCCGACAACCCGGACCCACTAGCTTGTAACATTACCATTGTACCCCTGGGGGGTTGGCCTATAAAACCCTCGAGGAGCCCACACATACACGAGCAAGTGAAGTAAAGAGCGAGAGACAGATAACGTAGACAACAACATCCACCCGGGGAGAAGGAGCAGCCTAAGCCTTGGCAAGCTTTCCTTCCTCCTCCACACAGCTCTAGGAGCAACCTTGTACTATCAAACATCAAACTACACTCGGCAGGACTAGGGGTGTTATCTCTCCGGAGGGCCCCGAACCTGGGTATGTCTGGCGTCCCGTTCTCGCTCATACCAACCCCGCCTCTAGAGCCCACCAGTGCCCTCGAGCCTCCTCCTCTCTTTAGCCATCTCATGGCATCTGTCGTGCGCCCACCACGACAGTTGGCGCCCACCGTGGGGCAGCTCGACGAGCTGGCCGGGAGCATGCTTCAGACGGGGCCCCTCTCCTACTTCGACGAGTCCGTCATGCTGGCGGACGACATCGTCGGCACACTCGCCGCCTCCTTCGCCGTGCTGCGCATCTCTGATGCGCCCATGGCCAACGAGTACCCCAGCGAGGTACTCAGCTACTCCGACTACCCCCTCTCCCTCGGCGGTGGCATTTCCGCCGGGGCAATGGATGTCGACGTGGAGGTCTTCGTCACCAGCGATGGTGCCTCCTCCTCATCGAGTAAGACGAGGAAGGCTACCGAAGCCAGGGCCGCAGCGGAACGGACCGAGCCGTCCGACCCATCGCGCGCTGCGATGCAGAGCCTCCGCATCCCCATCGGCACTGACGTCGACGCCATCAATGTCGCTGAGGACCGAGACCAGCTCGAGGAAAGGCGCCAGCAAATGCTGGACCTGTCTGAAACCCTCGCCGCCACCCAGCGTCGTCTGGATTCCACTCAGCCGGAGCGCAACGCCGCATACGGATTCACGCCCGTCGCGGACGAGCCGAGCCGGGTCGCCGACGTGCATGCCCGGGGAGGAGCAATCGGTCAGGCCCTCGGCACCGTCCCAACCGTCTACGAGACCCCAGTGAAGAACATGCGCGCTGCCAAGGCAGCCGCAGTCGACCTGGACCAGCTCACAGGCGAGGAACTCAAGGAGCGCATCGGGCGGATGTGCGACCTCCTCAATGCGGCCAACGCTCAGAAAGACCGCCTCAACCAGCTCGCCAAGCCGGCGGGATCCAGCTCCGCCCGCATCGGCGGACCCCATGAATTTCAGCACATAGCTTCCTCGCCACCCGGCGAGGCGCACTCCGGCCGAGCCCGGACTCGGCCAGAACCGGCCGCCACGGCCGCCAGCGGTTTGGGCGACGAGCCCATCCCAGAGATCCAGCACAGACCCGGCCAGCATGGCCGGCGTCCGGCTCCAACCGACCCGGCCCCCCGTGGCCTGGTCACCAGTCGACTCGGCCCGCGCGCCATCGATGATGCCGATGCTCGCCACCGCCTCGACCAGCTCGCTCACTCCCTGGAGGTGGAGGAAGCGGCGCTATCGGGCCGGTGTGCTTCGGCCCACACATCGGGGAGGAGCCCTTTCCCAAAGGGTTCATGCTCCCCCGCGACACCCCCAAATACAATGGGACCGTGAAGCCAGAAGATTGGCTCACCACACCATCGCCATTGGCATCACCGGTGCTAATCGCCGTCTCGCCGTGCGCTATGCACCGCTCATGCTCCAGGGGTCGGCCTGCACCTCGTTGAACAGTCCGCCGATGGGCAGCGTCAACACGTGGGTCGATTTTCAGCAAGCCTTCGCCCGCAACTTCAAGGGGACCTACAAGCGACCCGGCCGCCCTAGCCAGCTCGCCATGTCCATGCAAGGGCCTACAAAGACCGGTCACGAGTACCTCGCACGTTGGACCGAGCTCCAGAACAACTGCGAGGGCGTCCAAGAAGTCCAAGCAATCCAGTACTTCGCCAACGGGTGCCGAGACGACACCCTCCTCAAGCACAAGCTCTTACGCTCCGAGCCGGCCACCATGGCCGCGCTCATGGTGACGGCGGACAAATACGCCAACACTGACTCCGCCATGAAGATCCAGGTGGCCCTAGATGAAGCGGGCAAGGTGAAGCCAGTTCACCCTCCGAAGCCGGCAGCAGCATCACCAGAACAACAAGCGCAAGGCCGACCAACAGGCGTAGCGCTATGACAACCGGCTCGTCGCGGCCACCAAGCCCGCGGTGGACCCGGCGGCCAAGCGCCGACAGACCGGCAAGACGGCATGGCAACCCGCCATGAGCTTCAAAGAGATGCTCAACGCCCCCTGCAAGCACCACAGCGGTGCAAGACTGTCCACGCACACGCTTCGGCAGTGTGCCATCACCAAGTGCATCATGAGGGGTGGTGTCCCGCCTCCTTCGGCTCCGGCTCCAGGCGCGGGGCAGCCACCTCCACCTCCGCCGCTGCCTCCAGCTGGCGGCATGATGCGCGATGACGCCTATCCGAACCAGAACACGGCCTACATTGTCTTCACCAGCCTCAGCGATGACAAGCGCAGCGAGCGCCTCCTTCGGCAGGAGGTGAACACCGTCGTCCCGGCCAAACCAGAGTTCATGCACTGGTCGGACCGCCCGGTCACCTGTACCCGGGAGGATCACCCGACGGTCATGCCGAATCCGGGTGGTTATGCCCTCGTCCTCAACCCCACCATCAACGCACGGCGTACGTGCAAGTTCTCCCGAGTCCTCATCGACGGCGGCAGCAGCATCAACATCCTCTACAGCGACACAATGACGAAACTCGGCCTCAAGGCCGAGGACCTAGAACCAACCCGGACAATCTTCCACGACATCGTACCCGGCCTCTCTTGCTCTCCCATTGGCCGGGTCCGGCCTGACGTCCTGTTCGGCGACAGCAGCCACTTCCGGCGCGAACCAATCTGGTTCGAGGTGGTGGACCTGTCCAGCGTGTACCACGCACTGCTGGGCTGACCCGCGCTCGCCAAGTTCATGGCAGTCACCCATTACGCGTACCTGAAGATGAAGATGTCGGGTCCCAAGGGCCTCATCACCATCACCGGCGACTACCGCAAGTCCCTGGAGTGCACCCGAGACGGTGCCAAGCTGGCCGAGTCACTGGTCATTGCCGAGGAGCGGCGCCAGCTCGACCGGATCGTCGCCATGGCAGGTGAGGCCTTGGCCGCGTCGATCCCAACCAAGGACCCAGCCGACGAGGCCACCTTCAAGCCCTCCAAGGAGACCAAGAAAGTGAAGTTGAACTTGGAGGACCCCAGCTGCAGCTAGTACGTTGTTGTAGGCGCCCGCCTAGACAACAAATAGGAAGGCGAGCTCATTGACTTCCTCCGTGAGAATCGGGATATCTTCGCATGGACCCCCAAGGACATGTCGGGTATCCCGAGGAAGTACGCCGAGCACAAACTTCACGCCCGCAAGGACGCCAAGCCTGTCCGTCAATCCCTGCGACGTTTTTCCGAAGAGAAGAGAAGAACCATCGACAAAGAGGTCGCCAAGCTTTTGGCGACCGGCTTCATCATGGAAGTGTTTTACCCCGAGTGGCTGGCCAACCCAGTCCTCGTCCTGAAGAAGAACAAGACCTGGCGCATGTGTATTGACTACACCAGCCTCAACAAGGCCTGTCCCAAGGATTTGTTTGCCCTGCCACGGATCGACCAAGTCATCTACTCGACCGTCGGGTGCGAGCTCCTGTCCTTCCTGGACGCTTACGCCGGCTACCACCAGATCAAGCTGGACCTGGCCGACGCCCTAAAGACGTCCTTCATCACGCCCTTTGGGGCGTATTGCTACATCACTATGTCGTTCGGCTTGAAGAACACCGGCGCCACCTTCCAACGCTGCATGCAGAAATGCCTGCTGCCGAAACTCGGCCGCAATATCCACATTTACGTGGACGACATCATGGTGAAGACCAAGCAGCACCTCACGCTCCTCGACGACTTGAAAGAAACATTCGCCAACCTCCGCGAATACAAGGTCAAGCTTAACGCAGAAAAATGCGTTTTCGGCGTCCCGGCCCGAAGCTACTCGTCTTCCTCGTCTCAGAACGCAGCATTGAGGCAAACCCAGAGAAGATCAAGGCCATTGAGTGCATGCGCAAGCCGGCTCAGCTGCGCTATGTCCAGGAGTTCATCGGATGCACTACAAAAAAAAGACACATCCGTGACATTTTGGGCCGAACAAATTTTTTTCTGTCATACATATGACACTTCTATGACGATAATTGTGACAAAACCCGATATCATCATAGATGTGGTGGGCTCCTACTTCTATGACAAAAAATCATGACAGAAAATGGGCTTTTCGTCCTGGGTGGGCGGGAGACGCAGCTGCATGACATTCTTTGGGCCGTCCATGACGGAAAAAACCATGGTAGAAGCGAGGGGGAGGAAAATTTCGGGGAGTTGCCGGTTACGGTGGGAGTTCTGGGGCCGAGCGATGCGTGTTTCTCTCATACACGTATGCGCTAGTGTGCGAGGCGTTGGCTCTAACTGAACCCAAGCGAGGCGTTGGGCTCTAACTGAACCCGAGTGATTGCACTGCAGGCTACGCGTTACTAAACCCGAGCGATCGATCGATGGCTATTAACTGAACCCGATGGAGCGATTCCTTCGCTATTGCTGCTAACTGAAGCCGATCGAGTGGATGAACAGTGAGTGTTGCAGGGGGGGTTGGATGAACAGTGAGCGGTGGCGTTGCCTTTGGATGAACAGGACCCCGTTGTGTGGAGGGCTGGATGAACAATAGACGGTGGAGGGGTGGCCGTGGAGGGGTGGTTGAACAGGACCCCGTGGTGTGGAGGGCTGGATGAACAGTAGACGGTGGAGGGCTGGATGAACAGTAGACGGTGGAGGGGTGGTTGAACAGTAGCCGGTGGAGTAGCGCACGGTAAAGGCTAGATGAACAGGAGCCCGTGGAGGCTGGAGGAGGTGGACGGTAGCCCGTGGAGGCTGGAGGAGGTCGACGGTGGAGATGAACAGTATCCCGTGGAGTCCTGTTTTGCGGTACGCCACACCCCTCCCGATGAACAGGACCCCCATTTCGACCGTAGCGCTCCAACACAAGTCCGTTTCGTCCATTTTGCGGTACACCACACCCCTCCCGATCAACAGGACCCCCGTTTCGATC